>NW_001914866.1:0-88560 GCF_000208925.1 Entamoeba histolytica HM-1:IMSS | reverse complement strand
AATAAATGAGATACAAGAAAGAATAAAAAGAATAGGAAGTAAATTGAACAAACGAGAGTATGAAGAAATACTCAAAAAATATGAAGGTAAAAGGAAAAGATGGTATTATATTCAACAAGAAGTATATTCAATCAGAAAGAATAAGATAATTGAAAAAAACTAAAGAAGAAATTAAAGAAAAAGACAAAAGACATTGAAGAAAAAGACATTAAAACAAATGAAGAAGAAATTAAAAACAAAAATCCAAATTAAAGAAATGATAGATGTAAAACCGTAAGAATAATAAATAACAAACAAAACATAATGAAAATACAAGAAATACAAAAAAAGAAAGAAATAGAATTTTAATTGAAGTGTTGTATTGTTTTTGCAATTAATTGGTTAAACAAGAAATTATATAAGAAATTAAGATGGGAACAAATTGAAAGTATAATAAAAGTAATAAACATTAATGTCAATAATGAAAAAGAATATATTAAATATATTAAAATATCACATAAAATAAAAGAAAGTACTAAACGGTACATTAAAATGAAAGTAAATGATATAATATAAAGAAGAGTAGAGTGTAATTCAATAATAAAAAACATCATAATAAAAAATAACTCTACAGAAATTGATGAAGAATACCTTAACACTCTCATCAATAAAGTGAAAGAAATGAAAATAGAAAAATGTTCAAACATTAATTACTACTTTCAATGAAAAGAAGCTGACCGATTGATAATGGAAATTAATAATAGATGGATATGGTCAGGAAGCAGAATGCAGGATCTGCAAGATGATATGAAAAGGATTTCAATGATTATATACTTTTATCTCCAAAATAAAATAATAAGAGACAAATTTGATATGAAACAAAAGAAATCCTAAAGAAAATTAATAGACTAGAAGATTTAGTCAATGAAATTGTACAGAATAAAGTGCGTCATGAAATTAAAAGAATATTCTGAAGAAGGAATAAAAGTTAAAGCACTAGAAAGAACAAAGTACCTAAAATATATGATGACAATGATCAAAGAAAGAATTAAATTTAATAAAGATGAAATAATCAGAATCAATACAAATAAAATCATGTTTGATTCTAACAAGAAAATTAGAATAAGGAAGAAAGACCCAAAAAATGAAATATACCCAAATAACGATATTACTTTAGAATATTGGAAATCGTTATATGAAACACAGGTGATATTAAATAAAGAGAATTGAAAATAAAACAAATCACCTCGTGGAATGAAAGATATATCAATTATGATAATGTCATTATAACATTAAATGAATTAAATTTAAGTATAATGAGAATAAGTAACTGGAAATATTCATTAACACAATATAAAAATAGTGAAATACAAAGATAAATATAAGTAATAGATAAAAAGAATAAAAGTAATATAATATATGATATGAATATTGTGTATCACAATAATAATTGAGATAATTGAAGAAAATAATTATGAATAAAGAAATAAAGAATATGCCAATGAAAGTAGAGAAATAATAAATATTAAAATAAATGGAATAATAAATTTGAGTCAATTGAATAAATACATAAAGTATTAAAAGTTAAATACAAAATTGAAAATGCTATTGTAAAAGAAGTTAAAAACTTAACATTAAAATTATGATGGATGTAAATGAACATCGATATTATCATAAAAATATGCCTTAGAATTACTAGAAGAAAAAATAATGATGAGATGAATTTCTAATGATATAAGAATAATAAAATTTAATTCTATTTACACTTTTATTTATTTCTTTATTATTTTAGGAATATACTTTATAAGTTAAAAAATAATAAATTCATGTCCGAGAGAGTTGAAATGAAAATTTTGGTAATTCATATGATAGAGTTTGAAGTTTCAATTAGAACATAGTTTAAAATATGTTTTATAAAACAGTTAAAGATAACATTGTTTTACCAAAAGATTCAATGGACAGATATGGACCTTCTCATCTCGTTTTATTGGTTAGTCAATAAACACGTTCATGTTTTTTAATTGATAGAATGAATTAACTGCATTGGGACAAGAACATAAAACATTATATAGCTGAGGTTAATTATAATAATCTTTGAATTACAGTGCAAATACAAAAAAGTTACATAATAATTCCTGAATATCACTTAAATATTTTTGTATTAATACATAAAAAATATCTTCTTCACTTCGTTTCTAAACATATAAACATCAAGAATTGTCAACTCATCAATTCAATTAAATGAAGAGTTTCAACATTACACATGTCCTAAAAAGAAATCCTGAAGAAAGAATTAACGATTGGAAGGAGGTAGTTGTTGGTTATTCTAAAGAAGAAACAATAGAAGAAGCATCAAGGTGTCTTGGATGTAAAAAACCAGGATGTGTACCAACATGTCCAGCTCATATTAATATTCCAGAATATATTATTCATTTAAAGAAAGGGGAATTTAATGAAGCAACAAATGTCATATTGAAGGATATGCCATTACTACATATATGTGGAAGAGTTTGTCCACATTATTGTGAAAAGACTTGTGTAAAAGCAAAGAGGGGTGGAGAGCTTCAAATCATGGAGTTGAAAAGATCAGCAATTACCTATGCAAATGAAGAAGATATTAAAATAGACATTGCACCAGATACTAGTAAAAAAGTTGCTGTTGTTGGGTCTGGACCAGCTGGATTAGCTGCTGCATATTTCTTAAGATTAAAAGGACATAAAGTTGTTGTTTATGAACAAAAACATAAATTAGGAGGAATGATGATTTTATGTATTCCACCATATAGACTTCCAAGAGATAAATTAGATGAAGATATTGATAGAATTAAAAGATTAGGAATTGAATTTAGAACAAATGCTAAAGTTGATAATATTCCTTCTTTACTTAACGAATATGATGCAGTCTTTGTAGGAATTGGAACATTAAAAAGAAAAGTACTTGGTATTCCAGGAGAAGATCTTATTGGTGTAGAACATGTTATTCCATATCTTGAATCAATTAATACTTTTGCTAGAAAAACAATTGGAAAGAAAGTTGCAGTAGTTGGAGCTGGATTTTCTGCTATGGATGCTGTTAGAGTTGCAAGAAGACTCGGAAGTGAAGCATTTATTATTTATAGAAGATCAGAACATGAGATGCCAGCTTCATCATCAGAAATAGAAGAAGCAAAGGAAGAAGGAGTTACTATGATGACATTATGTAATCCAACTAAAATTATTGGAGATGAGAATGGAAAAGTTAAAGGAATTGAATGTATTAAAATGAAATTAGGAGAGTCAGATGAATCTGGAAGAGCTGCACCAGTTCCAATTCCAGGCAGTGAATTTGTTATTGACTGTGATATGGTTATTCAAGCCATTTCACAAGTTGTAGATTTAGGGTGTTGTCCTGGAGTAGAACTAACTCAATATGGTACATTAAAAGTCGATGAAAATTATAAAACAAGCATTAATGGTTTATATGCAGCTGGGGATTGTATTACTGGTCCAAAATCAATTGTTGATGCAGTTGGTGATGCTCATAGAGCTTCAAATGCCATTCATGAATATTTAACAAATTTGACTATAACCCCAATGGAACAAGATTAATTAAATTGATTTATGTTATAAAAATTTATTTTGTTAAAAAATAAAATGACGTCTAAAAAAATAGAAAAGGGTTTATTTCAAGAAAAAGTTCAAAAAAAAAAAAGAATTTAAAAAAGAAAAAGATGAAGAAAAAATAGAAAGAATATACCATGTCTCAAACACCAGTCTCGACTCCAAAGAAAAGAAGTCCATGTGAAATGGTAAAGCCTAATATAATTAAAAGAAGACAGTCAAATATTAAAACTGAGAACTTTTACAATGAAAGGTTATCATGTGACTGTGAAACAATTACTAAAACAATAGAGTTTCAGAGGCTTAGAAGAATCAAACAACTAGGAACTGCACATTATGTATTTCCATCTGGTACTCATACGAGATATGAACATTCTCTAGGTGTTGCTCAATTGGCAAATAAAATGGTTCGTGAGCTCAATATAAAACAATGCCAAAAAGAAGAGGTAGACAAAAATGATTATGTCACTTCACAAGATGCAAAACTTATTGAAATTGCTGGACTCTGCCATGACCTAGGACATGGACCTTTTAGTCATTTATATGAAAGACTAATGAAGGCAAGGAACATTCATTTTAATCATGAAGAACAGTCTGCTAAAATTTTTCACCGTATAGTTGATCAAAACCAAATTGATTTAACTGAAGAAGAAATTAAAATAGTCAAATCACTTATTACTAATGAAGGAGATTGTGACAAATCTTGGAGAAGACAAATTATTAGTAATGAAGAAAATGGTATTGATGTGGATAGATTAGATTATCTTAGAAGAGATTCACATCATCTTAATTTACCACTTCATTTTAAAGTTCAAGAAATTATCCAAAACTGTGCTATAGTAAATAACAATATTTGTTATTTCAGAGAAATTAGAAGTGATATTGCATCATTTTTTACTAATAGGTATAGTTTATATAGTGACGTCTATTTGAATGATGATGCTACTTCTGTTGAATTGATGTTTACTGATTTATTGGCTGAGTCATATAATTATATTCCATTATTACAATCTGACCCAAATGACTTAGATAAATTTATTCAATTAGATGATGGTATAGTTGACCAAATTAGATTTACTGAAAAGCCAGAGTTACAGAAGGCTAAAGCTATTCTTCATAGAGTCGAGCGAGGTGATTTTTATCAAATTGTTTCAAAAATTATTCAAACTGAAGAAAATAAACTTTTATTAAATGACCTAACTCCAGAGCAAATTTGCTGTGCTGCTTCAAACTTAAGACCTGAAGACATCATTGTTGATAACCAAAGTATTGTTTTAGCTCGTGAATATAATTGGAATAAAATTCCATTTATTGAAAGTAACGACTCAAAAGAATTTTGTTACTTAACCCCTCCAACCGTTTATCCTACAGAAACTAAAACTCAATTTAAACGGGTTTATGCTAGAGACAGAAATAAGGTTGATGAAATTAAAAAAGCTGTCAATGCATTCTTTAATCACAACCAACTTCATCCATCAATTCTGATGGAGTAGCTTTGTTATTTTAAATAAAAATCATCTTTAACTGTTTTTTATTTTTCATTTTTATGACTATCTTGTCATCTTCTTTTATATCTTTTCTTGTTTTAAAGGTTAGGCATATATTCTTTTTTATTATATTTATCTCTACAGTCTTTGCTGGAATGGTTTGAATGTCAAAAATCAATTGGCTCAGTATCATTTCAATTGAAGTCACCATGAGCTATTGCATTAACTTTCTTAAATCAAACTTCAACCATACCATTTCATTCCCTTTACAACAATAAACAGGTTTACAAGATTTTAAAGTATCATTGTTTAAAGAGATAGATTTACCAAGAATAACTCCATCAGTTTCAAGTGTTATAACTGATGTTGTTGTAGAGTTATCTTCTTCAAATCCTATGCCAAAATTACAAATTGGATTTGATGAAAGTTATATTCTTGAAGTTACTACTAATAGTATTTCCATTAAAGCAGTTACAGTATATGGTGCACGTCATGCATTTGAAACATTACTTCAATTAATTAGAATTTCATCAAACAAATTTGTAATTTCACAATTACCAATTAAAATAAGTGATGCACCAAGATTTAAATGGAGAGGATTAATGGTAGATCCTTCAAGAAATCCATTATCTCCTTTAATGTTTAAAAGAATTATTGATACATTAGCATCAGTTAAAGCAAATGTTTTGCATATTCATTTAAGTGATGCACAAACATTTGTCTTTGAGTCAAAGAAATATCCATTGTTACATCAAAAAGGAATGTATGACGAAAGTTTTGTTCTCACACAATCTTTTCTTAGAGAATTAGCACAATATGGTGCTAATAGAGGTGTTATTGTTTATGGAGAAATTGACACACCTGCACATACAGCATCATGGAATCTTGGATATCCAGGTGTAGTTGCTAATTGTTGGGATTATATTGTTAGTACATCAATGAGATATGGAGAGAATGTCCTTTCATTAAATCCAGCTAATCCAAATACATTCCCAATCATTGACGCATTAATGAAGGAATTATCCGATACATTTGGTACTGATTATGTCCATGTTGGAGGTGATGAAGTATGGACAAGTGGATGGTCAAAGTCAAAGGAATATAGTGACATTCAAAAATTCATGAAATCAAAAGGACTCAATTCTCTTACAGAGTTAGAGGGATATTTTAATAAATATGCACAAGAACAGGTAATTCATAATGGTAAACATCCAGTTGTATGGGAAGAAGTATTTAAAAAAGGAAATGATGATAAAAATACTATTATTCAAGTATGGGATGATATTCGATTACTTCAACAAGTTGTTAATTCTGGTTATAAAGCAATCTTTTCCGCAGGATTTTATTTAGATAAACAAATGCCATTATGTAATAGTTATGATTCTAGCACTTGTGTTAATACCCATTCGATGTGGGTATGGACTAATAGAGATATGTATGACAATGATCCTGTTAAATCACTTTCATCATCAGAAAAGGAAAATGTATTAGGAGGTGAAGGCTGCTCATGGGGAGAAAGTACTGATGAACAAAACTTCTTTGACAGAGTTTTCCAGAGATATTCTGCTATTGCAGAAAGGCTTTGGAGTAAAGAGAGTGTTGTTGACAAAGAAAGTCATGAAGTTCGTGCAAATTATTTAAGATGTCTTGATGTTAGAAGGGATATCATGAAAGGTACTGGACCGTTGTACCATTCATTCTGTCAACTTCCAAAGGAAAAAAAGAATTAAAACAAGTCTTTTCATTTTTGTTTTCTTTGACAAATTAAACTAACAAATTCGTTTAACAAGAATAATAACAAAAAAATAAACTTATAAAACAAAAAATATTAAAAAATAATAAATAAAAAAAGTTAAAAGAACTTTGAAAAAATGAAAAAAATAAAATGAGTATAACGCCATCTCAACACACACTTGATGCTAGTTTAGAAGCAAAGATGAAAATTGTTGCACAAAGAGAACAACAAACACAATATCTTGAAGAAAGAAAAAATAGAAAAGAAATATTAGAGAATTATCTAAAGAATTCAAATTTAAGTGAAAAAGATAAAAATGAATTGAGAGAGGAATTAAATGAAAAAGAAAGTGAGTATATGAGATTTATGAGAGCAAAATTATCACCTAAAGATTTTGAAACTATCAAAGTTATTGGAAGAGGTGGATTTGGAGAAGTTAAACTTGTTGTTAGAAAAGGATCAAATGAAGTATATGCCATGAAATTAATGAAAAAGAAAGATATGATTGAAAGAAAACAAATTGAACACGTTAGGGCTGAAAGAGATATATTGGCACAAACACATTTTACAAATGATTGGGTAGTTAAAATGTATTATTCATTTCAAGACGAAGAATATTTATATATTGTAATGGAATATTTAGGAGGAGGAGATATGATGTCATTATTAATTAAAGAAGATATCTTTACAGAGGAAATGGCAAGATTTTATATTGCAGAGTTATTCCTTGCTATAGACTCAATTCACAAACTGAGTTATATTCATAGAGATATTAAACCAGACAATATATTGATTGGATATGATGGTCATATTAAATTAACTGATTTTGGACTTTGTACTGGATTTCATAGAATTGATACTTCTATTACATTAAAAAGTCTTATTGAAAAAGCACAAAAAGAACAAATAAAAGTAGACCTTGGTGTAACTACTATGAAACAAATGCATGATTATAAACATCGTTCTCGTGATTTAGTATATTCTGTTGTAGGAACACCTGACTATACTGCACCAGAAGTATTTGAACGAGTAGGATATGGTAAAGAATGTGATTATTGGAGTATTGGATGTATTTTATTTGAAATGGTATGTGGATTTCCACCATTTTTAAGTGATGATGCAGTACAAACGTGTTTAAAGATTGTTAATTATCCAGAATCTTATAAATTTCCATCAAGATTAGATTTAAGTGATGAAGTTAAAGACCTTATTCATCATCTTATTTGTCCTGTCAATAAAAGATATAGTTCTATTGAAGAAATTAAAGCACATCCATTCTTTAAAGGATTTGATTTTAGTTGTGTTGAGAAAAATACACCTCCTTATCTTCCCAAACTAAGCTCTATGTTTGATACAAGTAATTTTGAAGACTTTGAAGAAGAAGAAAGTTTTGACGCTAAAATATCACCTCAAGATACAAAGAATCTTGCATTTGTTGGATATACATACAAAGGATTTTTAAATGTATGTAATCCAAATAAAAAGAAAGTTTCACACAGTGGTGTTACTTTAGAACAAATATTTACCTCACATGAAAATACTAAAACAAATTAATTCTTTTCTTTCATTTTTGAATTTTTAAAAATGAAATGATTTTTGACTATCAAATCAATTATTAATAATTATAATTAATATTTGTTTGCAATTAATTTATTTTATTTTCAAAATTATAAAATCTTTCCCAAAGTGGTGGTAATCCTTTGTGAAGAACAATTGGTGAACATCCATCTTTAGCATAACGAATAGAGTTTGAATTTGAAAATGAAAAGATTGCTGGTAATCCTGCAGGGAAACACATAAGCTGATCACATTTGTCTATTACAACAGCATTAATTTTATTGGGTTTTGTCCATATAATTACATTAGTCATTTGTTGTTCATACGCCCATCTATCACAATATTTTATATCAAAGTTAGAAATGTAATATTCACAGAACTCAATTGCTTTATTTATATTTCCAATATGCAATCCACTATTAATTTCTACAACATTTAATTTTCTCCACTCTCGTAATGGTGGATTTCCATAAAACTCTCTCAATTTTTCATTATGCCATTGACCTTCTCCTAAATGAAGACAAAATCTATGGTCAAAACATTCACTCATCATAACCCATTGATTTGGATCTACTGCTGCAAAAATATCAGCAAAAACATAAATATCTTTAAGATCAATCATTAAAACTCTATCAATCTCTGAACGATGTTTCATCATATAATCATAGAATAAAAAGAATCTTGCATTAGCAATATGAAAATGATCATATTTTGCTGGTGCTTTAATTAGTTCAACATTATAATATTTAAATAATTTTTCCATTGCTCCACTAAGATTTCCCTTATAACATACAACAAACTTAGCTTTTGATAATGTTGTCCTAGTAATTTCTAATGTTCTAGCTATTTTTTCTCTGAATATTACTTGTTCAGGAGAATTGTTACTATATTCTTCAAAAGCACCAAAAACAATATCTCGTGTGGTATGTGGTGGATATTTGAAGTGTTCACCACATTTACCTTCATAATTTAATCGAATATTGCTAACTCCAGGATAAGAAGACCTTATTAGTCTAGGATTTTGAGCTGGATGGTTTTTTAATTCTTCTTCAGTAAAAGTAAATTTAGGTGGAATGTAGTTAATTTCTATTGGTTCCTCCACTTCCTCCTCCACTTCTTCTTCTTCTTCTTTGATTTCCACTGTTTTATTTTTTAATTCAATGTTTTGAGTAAAGTTATCTTTCTTAATCATTTTGGAATTTGGACTTATTAATAAGGAGAATATCTTTGGTTCCATGACTAAGAAAATGCATGTCATAAAAAAAATCAGCAATAAAATACTAAGGTTGGTTAATCGCATTTAGTAGTTTTATGTTAAAATAATAAAGATCAAGTTTTAAGCAAAGATATTTCTTATATTTTATCTTAAGAGTTTATTTAGTAAGTTGTTATTAATAATTACATGACGTAATAATTTACTGATTGGCTATTTTCTGACACGTAATTTATTTCTTGTTATTTTTTGAAGAGTATTTATATTTTTTCCTCTTTTTTACATTAATATTAAGACTTATTTGTTTTTCTTCATTTGGAATAAATCGTAATTTCCCATTTTATCTTAAAACCATATTAGTATTATAAACTTTACAAAAAAAGTTGAGAGACTTTTTTTTCAATAACTAACACCATTGAAAAATTATAGACAAAGTAAAACTTAATTCAAATAAAAAAAATGGAATATACTAAAAATTATAAGCTTTTCATGTTGAAGAGTAATTTTATTATATAAATTGGTTTTTATATGATATTATATTATCCACATAATTTTTGTGGTTCAACCATAATGTCCTCACATTTATAGTTTTATAATATAAACCTATAGGTTATTTTAGTATTGTGCTCATTCTCTTTTTCTTTATTTTCTTTCAGTTATTAAAAGAAAAGGTTATAATATGTTTATTAGTAGGTATTAATTTCTGTTGAAGTTGAAATGATAAACATATTCATTTATAATTGTTTTTGAGTCTTAATATATTTGCCTTCAATTAACTCATCTCGAAACATAATAGGTTATAAAAACTATAATTAAAAAAAAAAGAGAAGAAATGTTAAATAATAATTATTTTATTAATTATTTGTTTTAATGTGAATTGTTATTTATTTTGTTATATTTTGGTGTTGAGTCTTTTTGGTTTATCATTTGTTTCAATTTATAGAATATTTCTTTTTTTTATTTTTCATTTCTTTATATAAGTTTGTTATTCATTATAAGCATTTTAAATAATATTGATAAAACCGTATCATCTAGCTTCTAAATACATTCATAAGAACGAAAATAAATATACTAAAAACTAATAATAGAGCAAATAAAAGGTAGATAATTAAATATTATTACTTCTATTTTTTATTGTTCCTTTTTCACTAGAGACAAATCACATCTTCGTGATTTAATGTTTATTCATTAACTCTTCATTTATTTACATTGAATTAAAGTTATTTCAAACTTTATTAACGTAATTATTATTCATTTAACTTCATTTCTGATTTATAATATATATTAAATTTCCTCATTCTTTATTTTTTTTATTTTATTATAAAAGAATATACATTTATCATTGTATTCTTTTATGACTAATTTCATTTATTATATGATTATCATTTTGTCTTTGATAATATCAATATTAACAAAAACACTTTCATCTTAATAAATCAAGAGTACTAACTTTTACAAATACATACTCTTTTATTATCATAAAGATATTCTACTATCACCAATAACTATCATATTTACCATATTGAGTAATATATTTTCTAACCAAATACAAAACTACAACCAAACTATAACTGGAAATTTGAAGCATTGATTTATTTTAAGACTCATGTGTTTAACGTATCATCTTCGAATCAAAAAAATAGCTTAAACTATAAAAAAAGAAATAACTTTCAAAATATCAATAATAAGTTAAAATATAGCATAAAATTGACTAGAACGAATAACCAGTATAGAAGGAAGAACTTAAAAAAAATATTAGATTTTTAAAAAAAAAATATAGAAAAGTTAAATTGTTTATAAAGAGTTATTATAAAATACAAAATCACTAAAAACAAACAATAATGAAAGAAAATAAGTTAATTCAATAAGAAAGAAGTATTTGATTTAAAGAACTAAAAACAAAACTGTATCTATATATTTTAGACTAACAAATTTGTATAAATAACCAAAGATGCACTAAATCCTGAAAAAAAATAAGAAAATATTAATGAATTTCAAGATTGAAGAAAGAATATAAACTACAATAACATAATGTTTATGATGGAAAAGAATGGTAATTGATATTTAAATAAAACAAAAGCAAACAATGTTAGTTTGAAAAAATAATTATAAGACAAATAAAATGACTATTAAACATTTTAGAATCATTTGGTGCATTATAATGAAATTTAGTAAAATGACTAAAAATGATAAAAATACATTAATTTGATAATAGAATAATAAAAATGTATAATAAAAATGATATAACCTCAACTTAGTAATGACAAATTAAAAATGGATCAATGAAAAACAAAATGAATATTTAAAGATTAATTAAATGTGTTTATTGAACTTTTCTTATCAAGTATTTTGTATTTATTTTATAATTTTGTTTGACAATTCAAATTCAACAAAAAATAGTATAAAAAGTATTAAGTTTAGTTTAATCAAGCAAATTAATGAATAGATAATATGTTATTTAATAAATTTATTCTGAAGTATTACACACGGATGACTTAATGTTTTTTTTTTCATTGCTGAATCTACTTATCTATTTTTTGTAAAGTATATTATTAATTTAATAGATATATGTGTTTTCATAATTTTATTTGATTAAATTTATATAGAATATGTATAACCATTTATTATTTGAAAATAAAATAAACAGTAATATATTATTTGTATCATTTCAGTTCATATTTCTATTGTTATGACAATAAATTGATATATATCATGTAAAATTACATTCAGAATAATACAAATTTATTAAATCTTAATTGGAAACAATACTTCAAAAAATAATTTAAAAGTTATATTATTTATAAATATTGTAAATACTAATTAATTAGTATAATATTTTTTGTATTTAAAATAAAATTACATCTAATTAAAGATAGAAAAAACTGTTTATATGAAAATTATAACCTTTTAATTTTGGTATTTCATTATGCAATAAATTGTATCTCTTATATAAAATTATCATATCACAAACATTTTTTTTGTATTTGATGTTTATGAAACACAACTATTTTATTTTTTTAATAAAAAGAGTGAATATTATAAATAAAAAGTTATGAAATAAATTTTCAGTAGATATTGATTCTTCCACATCATTTTATTTTTTTTTGCGATTATTTCTATCATTATTCAATGAATATATTGTTCATGACATAATTCTCTATCTCTGTATTTCACATCAACTGTTTCCACATTACTTCATTTGATATTTCATATTCTTATTCATTACGTCTTTTATCATTATTTACATTGCAATTATAGTACCTTGTTTTTACATCATTATTACTATTTCTTTATTGATTAGTTCATTTATTATAGTTATTATTGAAATTATTTTTATTTCAGTCTATTATTTGTTTGATAATTACTATGAATATATTCATTGTAATGTCATCTAAATCTTTTTGTTAGTGAATAATTATTTCTAAGTGATTTTCATTGTATGTTGTAATGAACAAATAAATCTTAAAAGAATATTAAATTTAATAATTTAATAATGATTAATACCATACACTTTATAATTTAGTATATGAACAATATTTATATTGGAACTATTTAACAATTCATTATCTACTTAAATTCCCTTTGTCAGTTAAACTTCTGTAATGATTTAATACATTTGATTGTATTAGATCTTATAAAAAAGAACTTAAATTTTAATTTATTAGTTTTAAGTGATGAATATGTTTGAAATTACTTTTGTTAAAGGAATGAATTGGCCAAAAGCAGACCCTATTGGATGGTGTGATCCATTTTGTGTATTTACTAATAATGGGAAAGAATATAAAACAAAACATGACAATAACACAAGTGAACCTAAATGGGAAGAAACATTTACTGTAGTTTCAGATCACCAGCCATTAGAAATATTGTGTTTTGATTGGGACAGAATTGGGGATGATGATTTCCTAGGTAAATTTTGTATTAATTTGGATGACTTTTGTGATGTTACAACAAATAAAAACATTAAGTTTGATATTACTTTAGAAGAAGAGTATTTAACAAAAAAAAAGGTTGAAGAAAAACCTGCTGCTGTTGTTTTAACAATAACGAATCTTGAAAGAAAAAAAAAAGAAGAAGAAGAAAGGTTAAGACGTGAAGAAGAAGAAAAAAGAAATAATGAATCTATGACAGCAAATGCCCGAAAAGAGGCAATGGGAGAATGTAAGGATGAATTACTTGAATTTGCTGAAGAGGGATTAAAAGAAAAATTACGTCCTGTTCAATTAACATTAATGAAATGGACAGAATGTAATGACTATCATTTAATTTATTCAAGTGATATTGATGAATTATCATGTGAAAAAATTTCTTCATTACTTTCATCGATTTCAAATTGTATGATTTTAATACTTGATTCTACTGGTAATTTATTTGGTATATTTACTCCATCTATCTCTGAGTCTTGCTCAACACAATTTACTCTTTTCTCATTGAAAGGTTTTGAAGGTTCTTTATCACTTAAATTCACACCATTACCTTCATCTGATTCTCTTATTCAAATCTCACCTACAAAAAATGTTATCCTTTCAGTAAAAAATGCTTTTACTATTGCTCTTAATGATCAGTCGTTTATTGATGCTTCTTTTTCGAATAACTTTACTTCTTCTCATCCTTTTGAAAGTACTATTCTTACAGGTAAAGTAAGTCCTGATAAATTTTCTATTCGTTGTTTCTTTGCTTTACAATGGTATTAAATGAAACATTGAATCATTTTGTGAATTCAATTCTTTTTAATTATTTTTTTCTGTCCTTTAACAAAAGCCATTATCTGGTTTTCTTCCATTTGAACATTTGGTACACCTCATTGTCATTCCATCACACTCAGCACATTGCCTAAAATATTTTCTGCAATCTATTTCTTAAATATCATTCTTTTTCAAATTTTATTCAATCTTAAAGAATAAATTAACAAACAAATACAAGCCCCCTCCCGAGTAACGATAGCTCCATTTCTGCATTGTGTACATTTATCTGATCTAGTCTGATCACAGTCAAGACAATCTGGACCAAACAAATGCTCACATTCTATTAATGTTTGAGTACTTTGTGTAATGTAAATATATAGTATGAGACAAACTTAAACAAAGTCCATGAAGAGTAGGAGAATAGCCTCTAGCGCATTTTTTACATCCAAACTTGTCAGTATTAAATTCTTCACAATGATCTAGAACAGTATTTCCATCAACACAACTATCTCCTAACATCATAAACCCACTTTTACAGTTAGTACATTTTTTGTCTTCACATGACTTACAATTATCACAAGAAGCAAATGCCACAATAAAAAGAAGTGTTCCAAAAATGAAGTTCATTTTATAAATTTTAAGATGAGGAGGGTTGTTTAAATCTTTTTCTTTATTAAAGAAAACTCAAATGAAAAGACTTTTAAAGATTGAACAACTAGATTATGAAATAACTAAACGAAAAGTCATAAGATGAAAACTGAATCAATCAAAAATAATCTCTCTTTTATTTTGATAACATTCAACACAATTATTTAATATCGTTCTGATCAAAGTTTCTGTAACAGTAAAATCTTTTTCAAGCATATTATTGATTGTTTCTTCTTCTGTTTCATCTTCATAAAAATCTTTTATGTTATATGGAACAAAATAATCAAAGAAAGACCCAACAATAACTCCATTGATTTTGTGTGGATCTTGTCCTTCATTAAAAAAAACTCCAGAGCTAATAAATTAATACTAGCAAAATTTGAAAGAATAAATAAACAAACTTAACGATGGTTGGTGGTCTATTTAAATGTCTTTCTAAGTATGTAACCTTCTTAGTTAAGGTGTTATAGAGAAGGTAAGGATTTGGTTTAAAGGTAAATGAAAGGACAAAACTTACCCTGAGGGTTTTTTTATTTGTTGAACCTGGATAAGGGACAATTTGGTAAGAAAATGAATGACAAGAAATTGAATATAAGAATTGTAAGATTTTCACATCAGTTGGATTTGTTGCATAATAATCAAAGAGTCCAGCATTGTGAAGAACGGTATACCAAAACCCAGGGATTATATTGATTTTAGGGCCAATTTGTTGAAGAATTTTTTGGTTTTCTTCCATAAACCGAACAAATGCTTTCCAATTTCTTATTTCATTTTCTAATTCATCTTCATCAAACATTAATTGAAGATGTTCAGCTTTTTTTATTTTTGTGACTAATTCAGGACTTGCAGTTTCAATATATTTTACATAATTCTATGACTAAGTATCATTACTACTATAACCTTATTTCACTGAACAAACATCACTTGGTGATACATCCATTAAACTACGAGAAATAAAAAAGTCACAGAAGTTCTATGAATTTAGAAAAATAAAAAAATTAAAAAAAGCAAAATAAATTTTTGTTACTTTTTTTTCATCAAAAAAGAAGAAGAATATTCAAAGAGAAGTAGTTCATAATATAATTATTTAAAAAAAAAATTAATTTCAAGTTTATTTATTTACTGATTGAAATAATTCTTTCTATTAGTTTAAATTTTATAGAGTGAAAATGAAAGAAGTTATTTATTTAACAATAATTTTTATTGGATTTTATATCAAAGTATCAAAGTATTAATTGTTAATGATTAAGACATTTTGAAAATGTAAAACACTTAATTAAAAATACTATGTATTTATCTTTTTTACATTAAAGTAAATATAAAAAGTTATTTACTCTAATTTATTAATTAAATAAACTATTCATAAAAATTATAGAAGTCATTCTTACTGTTGTTTATTATAAACATTATTGTTATTAATTCTTCTGACATTCTAATCATTTTATATTCATTTTTATAATACACATTTACACTATTAGTAATTTATAATATTTCCTTATTAAAATATTCAAAATCAATAAGGTTTTATACCCATTTTAATGTCAAAATTACAATGATTGAATCTAAACATGTTTTAATATAATTCAAAGTAAAGCCATCCAAAAAAAAAGATAACAATAATCAAAATTTCAAACTAAAAAAGTGAAGATAATATCTTTAAAACATCTTCTGTTTGTTGAGTATCAGAAAATTGCATGTTTTGATTTAATTTTTCTTTAATACATTTTAGAAGTGAATCAATTTGTTCATCTTTTTGGTCAGTAGTTATTTCTTTACAATCAATATCTAAATATCTTAATTCTTTAATTTGTTCAACATTTGATGATATATCTTTATAAGGTATTTGAGTAACAGAACTTAGATCAATAGAAGATACTTTTGTAGAAACACTTTGTTTAGGTTGAATAATATCAGATTCTTTCCTAAGTGATAAAGGTAATTTAGGTTTTTTGGTTTGTTCAATTTCATTAGTTTCTTTTATTACATTTGGTTCAATAGTTTGTTCAATTTCATTAGTTTTAGTTTGTTTTAAGTCAATTTCAGAGATAGGTAGTCTGAGTTCAGACCATTGATATTTCTTTTGAATATCAGAAAATGTAAAATTAGTTGATAATTTAGGAGAGTTTTCATATGTTTGACTTATTAAATCAACTAATTTTTGTGTTCTTACAATAAATTGTGTTTTCTTTAAGAAATGTTGAAATTTTTCTTGTATTATTTTATATTCATCAGGTTTTAATTCATTCAGAAATTCAGATATAAGTGGTATGTGACGAACACAATAAATTACTTGATAATTAAGAAATTTATTTAATACTGGAGAAAGGTCTGGTCTTATTTCATTTACCACTGTTCTTAATTCAGTAAATGAAGGAGATTCTTTCATTCTAAATAAATCAATTGATGAAACTACTTCTTCTAATACACATCTGGCTTGTTCATCTAATGGATAAAACATACAATACATCCTTTCAAAAAATTTTGGTGTTGTACTTAATACTATTTCTATATATTCTTTATATTTTTTAGTTGTATTTTTTGGATTATCATTATCAACCCACTCAGCAAATTTAGTTACTCTATCTTTGAAAATAACAAATTTCATTTTTGTATCATTTGACATAATTAACTAAAAATTTTGAGATCCATTAATTAATAATAAAAATAAAAAGCAATTAATTAAGTATTAATAGAACTAGCTTCTATTCTTCCTGGCTCAGGGGAGACTAATCCCGTCCCTTCGTCTTCATCTTCTTCTAGCAGCTCTACGGAGTATGTTTGGTTGTGATCTCCGCAGTATTCCATGACATCCATCATGTTTTTTATTACAAGGTTTTTTACTTCTTTAACAATGTCAATTTCAATTTTTAATTCTTTAATTAATCTATTACTTTCTTTATTTACTAATCCATTTATTGATATTACTACTGGAATTATTTTGACATCTTTTAATTTTTCTATTTTCATTAGCCTATTCTTTAATTCCTTATACATATTCCTTTTTTTCCAACACACTCAATTAATATTGTGATCAGCCACAATTGTCATATCAAATAATAGACCAGTTTTATTCTTTTTATCTAATACATATATGCCTGGTCTTTTGTGATATTGTCCATCACTTTTAGGCATGATTTGTTTGTTCCATATCATAGTGATGTCTTTATATTGGAACACTGTTTCATATGGGGGTTTTTTATATTGTTTATTTCCAGTGTATTTTCTTATTAATCCCTCCCATATTATAATGCCTATATGGTCATGTTTTTCTATTTGTGATTTTTTATGACCAATACAAGATAGTAGAATGTGTTCTACTGTAGCTATCTTGTCTTTACATAGTGGGCAGTATTTTAATCTTTCATTTTTCATTATTTTTGCTTTTTTATACCCACAAAATATTGCTCCATCCTGCATTTTAGTTAATTGGAGGAATGCATTTTTTTTAATATTGATGGACTTCCATGCTTTCACTGTAGTAGTTTTATCTACTCCTTTTGACTCGAACTATCTTCTGAAATATCCACTTATTTGATGACACTTCCATTTTTTGATGTATTGGTCGGTCAATAATTTTTTTATTTCTACTACTACTTCTTTTTCTTTTTTCTTTTCTATCCCTTCATTTATTATTTCTTCTATCTTTGTTTCTGGGATTTTATGACCTAGGGCTTTTTTAATTCTATTCCATATTCCCTTCTTACTGTACCATCTTTCTAATATGTTATTTCCTATTTCACTTTCTCTGGTACAGTAGTACATCACTGTTCTTACTAATTCAATAACATATTCGTCCCTTATATTTATTAATCCTTCACCCATTTCTTCTAGAGGGACATATAACCTATCTTTGGAGTTTCCGGCACCAATGTATTTTGCCTTTCTTAAATATTTTCTTATCTCCAAATCAATTTTATCTAGGTCAGTGATTTTCCAATTTACAACTGATGCTGAATATCTGAAGATAGGGATTACTTCAGTGTTTATTCTAGTAATATATCTTCTATTACTACTTTCATCACTGTTTATTTCTTCCATCTTTTTCATCATTTTTTCTTTGATGGTTTTACAATTGAAGGTATCATCAATTTCGTCGGACTGCCATATTCCTAAGTATTTATACAAGTCCTCACCTTCAATGATTGGGATGTTTTGCATTCCATTTGGTATTTCTTTAATGTTTTTTAATACCATTCCTGACTTTTTCTCATTCATTTCCATCCCTATTCCACTTATTATTTCTTTAATTTCATTGTGGATTATTCCCATTTCTTCACTACTTTCCGTCATTATTCTCAAATCATCCATATATAAAGTGTGATTTGCTTTTGGGAATTTCTCTTCGATGATTTGAGAAATTACGTTCATCTGAATGATGAAGAGTAGAGGGGATAAGGAATCACCTTGTAAAATTCCTCTATTTAATTTAATACATCCTAGATATTCATTAAATTTATAACCGATGAATATCTTCCATCTAGTCATCATACTTTCAATTATGTCAATGATGACACCCTCTACATTAAAATATTTTAATGATTCAATTACCCATTCGTGGTTTACTGTGTCATATGCTTTCTTAATGTCATAATATGACTCCACATATTTTGGGTATTTTTCTTCTTTCTGCTTTAACATATAACTATTAATTATTCCTTCTTTAGCAGCTAAAGATTGCAACTTACATCCCAATTGGTTGCTACTAATTTTCAATGATTCACAATTCATGTTAAGTCTTCTGTGAATCTTTTCTTTTAATATGGAGGTAAATACTTTCATAATTACATTTGTACAACTGATAGGACGATAATTAGTGACGTCGTTCCTATCACCTCCTTTGTGGATTAATAAAGTTCTTCAACTTACCATGTCTAATGGATGTTTTCAGGGAAGTTCAACCATTCATTAAAGATATTGAGAATGGCTTCTCTTGATGATGACATCCTTTTCCAATAATACCCATATATAGTGTCTATTCCTGGTGCTTTCCAGTTATTTATTCTCATTATACTTAAATTTAATTCATTTAATGTTATAATGACATTATCATAATTGAAATATCTTTCATTCCACGAGGTGATTTGTTTTATTTTCAATTCTCTTTATTTAATTTCACCTGTGTTTCATATAACGATTTCCAATATTCTAAAGTAATATCGTTATTTGGGTATATTTCGTTTTTTGGGTCTTTCTTCCTTATTCTAATTTTCTTGTTAGAATCAAACATGATTTTATTTGTATTGATTCTGATTATTTCATCTTTATTAAATTTAATTCTTTCTTTGATCATTGTCATCATATATTTTAGGTACTTTGTTCTTTCTAGTGCTTTAACTTTTATTCCTTCTTCAGAATATTCTTTTAATTTCATGATGCACTTTATTCTGTACCATTTCCTTCCCTTGACCAAATCTTCTAGTCTATTAATTTTCTTTAGGATTTCTTTTATTTCATCAAATTTATCTCCTATTATTTTATTTTGGAGATAGAGGTGCATAACCATTGAAATCCTTTTCATATCATCTTGCAGATCCTGCATTCTGCTTCCTGACCATATCCATCTATTATTAATTTCCGTTATTAGTCGGTCAGCTTCTTTTCTTTTCCAGTAGTAATTAATGTTTGAACATTTTTCTACTTTCATTTCTTTCACTTTATTGATGAGAGTGTTAAGGTATTCTTCATCAATTTCAGTAAAGTTATTTTTTATTATGATGTTTTTTATTATTGAATCACACTCTACTCTTCTTTATATTATATCATTTACTTTCATTTTAATGTACCGTTTAATGCTTTCTTTTATTTTATGTGATATTTTAATATATTTAATATATTCTTTTTCATTATTGACATTAATGTTTATTACTTTTATTATACTTTCAATTTGTTCCCATCTTAATTTCTTATATAATTTCTTATTCAACCAATTAATTGCAAAACAATACAACACTTCAATTAGAATTCTATTTGTTTGTTCTGTTGTATTTCTTGTCTGACTATCATCTCTTGTTTTTTGACAATCAGTGCTTTGCTTTTCTCTTCGATTTCCACTACTGTCTTTTTCATAGGAGTAGTTTCGTTCATCTCCATTGTTCCTGATGATGTTTTCCTCAGTACTGGTTGTGTATTTATCACAAGTGTCATCGTTTTCTTCTTCTCTAGTTCCTTCTGTGAAATAAAATTTTCAATATCATCTTGTTGTTTTGATATTATTTGTTTTTGTGTCTCATTTTCTTTTTGTGTGTTGTCTAATTCTTCTCTTGTTATTTCTGCAATTTCTTGGTTTTTAATTGCAATTTCTTGATATTCAGAGATTTGTTTTTCTTTATCTCTTATTTCTTTCTTTAATTCTTCAGTATTTTCCTCTATCATTTCAATCTTCTTCTCTAGTGTGTTTGTATTTTGTTCTAGTATCTTGTTTCTCTTTTTTAGCTTTTCAATTTCTTCTTTCATTTCTTCATTTTCTTTTTCCATCTTCTTTTTATTAGCTTGGATACTTCGGATTTTTTCTTCTTTATTATTTACTTCTGTGATTTTCTTTCCTTCTATCTCGTTTATTTTTCCTTGTTGTTTTAAGTTTTCTTCTTCTAATTTTTCATTTTCTTTCTTCATTTCTTCATAATTCGTTTGAATCTTTTTAATTTGTGTTTTCATTTCTGTAATTTCTTCTTCAAATTCTTTTTTAACTATTTCTTTTGCTTTTTTCATCATTTCTTCTGAGATAGCTTGTTCTTCTTCCATTTTTTCCATGCTGAGTTCTTTAACTTTTTCTTTTAATTCAGTAATTTGATTTTTCAGAGCAAGTATTTCTTCTTTTTCTTTTTCTTCTTCTATCTTTTCTTCTTTATTTTTTGTTTCTTCTTGTATTTTCATTATACTTTCTTTGCTATTTATTATTCTTGCAATTTTACATCTATCATTCATTTCTTTAATTGGGTTTTTGTTTTTAATTTCTGTTTCTATAGCCTTAATGTCTTTTTCCTCCCAATCTTTTGTTTTTTCTTTAAACTCTTCTTTCGTCTTTTCAATTATCTTTTTCTTTTTAATTGAATATACTTCTTGAAGGATATCATACCATCTTTTCCTCTTACCTTCATATTTTTTAAGTATTTCTTCATATTCTCCTTCTTTCCATTCACTTGTTATTCTTTTTATTATTTCTTGTATATCATTTATTGTTAGCCATTTGTATTTGTTATTTGTATAACTTTTATTATTATTGTATTTACCTTGTTTTTTATTTGTTTTTCTTTGAGTCTTTTGTCTTCTAAACCCTTTTTCCTTGGTGTATCGTTTACCTTTATTATTATAATTGTTATGCCATTTATTGCTATTGACATTTCTTTTTTTGTTGTATGACCTTAGATTTCTATGTCTTGTTTGCTTTTCTTTACAAGACCCTAAGGTTTTACACAATAGCCATGGCATTAAAATTTGTTGTATTTCCTGCATTGGAAAAGGATCTTGAGATCCATTAATTAATAAAAAGAAGAAGATTTTTTTTTAAATCGATATTAATTTATTTTCACTGAGTCATATTGTTACTGATAAATTTGTTTTTTTTTAAATAGTAAGTTATAACGTAATAACAATGTGATTATTTTAAATGTTGAATAATCAGATTGTATTTCATTTTTATTAAAAAAAATCATTACAAAAATAAAAGTCTGTTTAAATTTATTCTAAAAATGATAAATCTTTCTTTGTTTCTAAAAGAACTTTTGTTATTGTTTTAAAATATTAATGTAACTTAACTTTGGTTTTTAATATAATGTGATATATTTGTTACAATTTGATATGTAAAGTATTAAGTATATTACATTACTACTTGCATCACTAAATTTCTTACTTTTTTATTTTGTATTATTTAATATACAAATTAATTTATTAAATAGATTTTTTACAAATTCTGTTTATTCTAAGCTGTTTTTTTTAAATACTCTCTTATTTCTTAAACTAATTTATATCATTAAGTTTTAAATAAATTATTTGATTTACTTTTGATAGTTTATAAATCAGTAATTAACTATAAAAAATTCACCTCTTTTTTGAATGTCTTCTCAGTTAATCTAAAAAGTATTTGGTGCAATAACACTAATAATTATTATAATATTTAAAACCTTTCATGTAAAATTATTTTTTTTTTAACATTAGTTTGAAAATGGTATCAATTCTATTTTTTTTTACATTCTTCTTAAACTGAATGAATATAAATATTATAACTTTAATTACTTTTATCATTCATTGGAATCTTTAAATTATATTTATTTTCTTATATTCAAATAAGTTTTTTTTCATAATACAATAGATTATTTCTTCAAAAACTAGTTGAAATAATGTCATCTTCGCATTTTTAGAAGAGTTAAATTATAAAAAGATAACAAAAAATGTAATTACATAAAAATAGAATGAAATAACATTTTTGACAAAATGAAATGTAAAACAAAATATTTCAATAACAATAAAAAAAATGAAAAATTAAATATTTGAATAACTTGCTGCATTTCTCTTCTTACGATATGTTAATAAACCAAAAGCAATTCCTCCAATTAAAGCAATTCCAATAGCAATATATCCAATGATTACCCATGCAGTTTTTCCAAGAATGAGTTCAGGATCTTCACTGATATGAGCTCCAATTGTTTTTAAACCTTCTGTCATTGTTTTATTTTTTTTAAGATTGTCTTTTCAACTCATTTTTCTTCTTCTGTGGAATTTTCCTTGTTAATAATTTCATGTTTTATATAACGATATTAAAAAGTCAAATTCTTTTCTTTTTTATTTTTCTTTTTATCATCTTCTTAGTTCACTTTCATTATGATTGTTTTAGTGAGAGTATTAAAATCGGAAAATCCTCAAACTATTGCAGAAAGACAAATCAAGTTATTTAATCTTATAACACAAAAAAGTTCTGTTATATTTTCTTTTACTTTGACTGAAATAGTTTACTTAGTGGAGTTACGAATTGAAAAAGAAACACTAATAACATACGTTACTGAAAATACACTAAATAAACTAAAAGGATGGTATGAAAAGAAAAAAGAAATTGAGACTCAACCCATTATACAAAACACTGAAGTTGGTTATTCAACCCAACGTATTCTAGGAATTGCACGTTCATTAGTTGGACCAATTGGGTATTTAGTTTTAAGCAATAAAGACTCTCAAACAAAAGTTGAATTTAAACAAGAAAATGAGGTTAGTGGTTATTTTATTAAACAGTATATTGATCGTCTTCGTTTAACACAAACAAGACATCACCATCAATGGAATATAGATAATGAGATGATAAAATCTTTTTCTGATGAAGAAAGAAAAGTGATTAAAATCATTATAAATTCAGTCACAAATAAAAAATCCTATATTCAATGGAGTAGGGAGAAGTTTACCCAATTTATTCCTTCATTCATTCATTTGTTAAGAGGTTGTGGATATTTAGGTAGTCTTGCTATTATATGTGCTGATGAACTTGTTTCATTTTATCAAAGTCGAATGGATTCAACAAATACATTGCTAAAGGGATTTGCTCCTTCTTCATTTTGGTCATCTTTAACATCACAAATCCCTTTGTCAGATGAAACTCAAATTATTTATGAATCAATATTTAATAGTTCAAATATTCCTTATGTAGACTTGGCGGTTTTTGGTAATTCATCAAATCTTAGACTTGAATTGTTAAATCAATTTGATTTTATATTTGTTGACTCATTGACATTCAATGAAATTATTCTAGAAACTCCTGTTATTATGTTAAATTCTCCTGAACCTATTCCTCAGGGTTATTCTCTTGAAGTAATCTCGATAATGAAAAATATTCACCATAAATTACTTTTACCATTAAGTGAATCACAATATGAAATGATTAAATGGATTGCTTCTACAATAAAATTTTCACAAAAAGAAATTGTACTCAAACAATTAACAACTTCAATTTATTATCCACAATTTTCTCAAATTATACCAAACTCTCTTCTTTCTCCTATTGACGTATTTTTACCTATTTTTTGTTCTTTATGTAAAACAAAAAGAGTTTGTATTTTATATCCTTCTTTCTCAGATATTTATTATGCTTTCAGTCAATTTGATATTCCCATTGTATCCAATAAAATTCATGACATTCATAATATTAATCAATTCAATTCAAATCTGATTCAAAACATTATCATATCAGTTGATACTCCACTAACTTTTTCATTAAACTCCGTTGACATTGTAATATCTTTTGACCTTTTAGATACAACAGCTGAGCAATTCATTAACAATAAATGTACGTCATCAACTCCCTTATATTATGTCCATCTAATACTAGACTGTTCACAATTTTTATATTCAACAATTATTCCTAATTACTCTTCTGACTCGTATTTGAATATTCTACAAGACTCATCTACCTTACCTCAACATATTTGTTTAAACCAGGACTTCGGCTCTTTTGTGAATTACTTTCAAATGAATTGTTGCACTTTCTCTTCTAATACAGGAATATTTCAAACATTATTCCCTAAACTAGAAGATCTCAATAAGATTATTCTAGTCAATCAGTTCAAAGAAGAAATTAATAGAAGAACATCACATAACAGTGACCAAATCAAATTTGAAATTGCCCAACTTAAAGAGAATGTTAATACGCATAATACATTCTCTAAAAAGATGGAACATTATTTTTCTACTACCACACAAGAACAAAACACTACCACAAAGAAACCTTCAAAACCAAAAGAAGAAGACACTACCTCTAAGAGTCTTTCAATTATAAGAGAAGAAAATAATATTAAAAAACCTTCCATGACAAAAGAAGTAAAAATAAATCAGACTGATGACTTTAAACGAACAACTCAAATAAATAAAAAGCATTCCTTAACACATTCTTCTCTTGAAAATACAGAGACACAACCTCAAAATATTGAAACAACTACAGTAGAAAACCTTAAACAAATACCTAAAAAAATAACAGAAGAAATGATAATGAAACAAATCCAATCTATCTTTAAAAGTTTCATGCAAGAAAGTCAAAAAATTAAACCATTTAACTTTAATTTAACATGCTCTGGATATGCAAAACAACTGATAGACACTGTTCAAACTGTTGGCACAAATAGAAATCGTATTATTGAAAGATGCCCAGAGTTAAAAGTATTTACTGAAAGTCAAATTGATCAAGCAACATCATCCTACTTAAACTGTATTAATACGTATCGACAAGAACTTGCTGAAACAATTCAATTTATAAACTCTATTCATCTTTTCCTAGAGAAATTAAATCGTGGAATATTGACAGAATTCTCAAGAACAGATGATCCAGGATGGACATATGCTTTAGACCTACTACTCATTAGGTCAATTGCAACAAAGGGATATAAGAAAATGTTTGAGTGTTTATCAGAAATACCAATTTATGTTGGTTTAGAAAAAGCAGGATTTTGTTTGTTTATTATTTATCTTTACAATTAAAAATAATAATTAATATCTTAGGTTCTCAAGAAAGTAAACTAGAGGCAGTTAGACGAAGAATACAACATTTAAAAGGATATATGAAATGACTTGATTGTGTTTTATCTTTTTTATTTTCTCCAATACAATACTGAAAAATAAAAAAATAAAAACCCTAAAAAAATAAAAAAAGACTTAATTAATATGACTGAAACAGTTGAAAAACAAATAGTTACTCCTTATAATGTTAGTGGATTAGTTGACTATAATAAACTTGTTAAAGATTTTAATGCAGAACTATTAACACAAGAACAAATTGCAAGAATAGGAGCTATTACACACAAAGAACCTCATATGTGGTTAAGAAGAGGATTATTCTTTTGTCATAGAGATATTAACGCTGTTTTAGATGATGTTGAAAAAGGAAATAAAATATATTTATATACTGGAAGAGGACCTTCAAGTGATGCTTTACATCTAGGACATTTAATACCATTTATTTTTACAAAATATCTTCAAGATGCATTTGATTGTCAATTAGTAGTTCAGTTAACTGATGATGAAAAATATTTATGGAAACCAGTAACTATTGCGGATACAGAGAAATATGCTATTGAAAATATTAAAGATATTATTGCATCTGGTTTAAATCCAAAGAAAACATTTATTTTTACTGATTATACATATATGGAACGTATGTATCCAGTTGTAACTAAAATTCAATCAAGAGTAACTTTTAATCAAGTTAAAGGAATTTTTGGATTTCAACCTCATCATAATTTAGGTAAAATTTCATTCCCTGCTATCCAGGCTGCACCTGCTTTCCCTGAATCATTCCCTCATTTATTTGGTAAACAAAAAATAAGATGCTTAATTCCTTGTGCCATAGATCAAGATCCTTACTTTAGAATGACTAGAGACCATGCAGAATCTCTTGGTGCTTATAAGCCTAGTTTAATTATGTCAAAATTCTTCCCAGCTCTTCAAGGATCAATGGGAAAAATGTCTGCTTCAGATCCAAATAGTGCAATCTATCTTATTGATACACCACAACAAATTGCAGATAAAATCAATAATCATGCTTATTGTAGTGTTCAAGATATTAAAGAGTTTAAGAAAAATGGAACTAATGTTGATGATGATGTTCCTTATCAATACCTTCGTTTCTTCTTAAATGATGACCAACAATTAGAGAAAATTAAAAATGATTATGAAAGTGCTCAAATGATGCCACAAGATGTTAAGAATATTTTAATTCATCAATTACAAGAATTAGTAATGAATCATCAAATAGAAAGACAAAAAGTGACAGATGAAGTCATTAAACATTTCATGGAAATAAGAAAACCAGAAGTTCAATAATTGAATTCTTTTTAATATGACACAACTCTATTTTATTTATTTGATTACTTCATAATTCTTCTTCTGGTTCACAACTCCATAGTTCTCTCAAAACTGGACTTGCAATTCTGTGTGTTTTCATAGTTTTAAATCTTGGCTCAGGTACTTGAAATAAGGCAACGGTTTTTGCTCTTCTTTTTCTGTTAAATTTTAATGTGAAGAATTGACTATTTGCTGAACGAAGAAATGAATTTGGGTTTAGTGGAGTTGTACTAGTCGAAGAATACATTTGAATAGAACCGAATTGACCTTGAACATGAATTTTATATAAAATAAAATTTATTGTCTCAGCTATAGTAGTATAAGGAGACAATTTTACTGCTAACTCAGTTGAGTCAATACCAACGCCAATTAATTTAATTTGGTATGTAGGTAAATCTTGTTCATAAGTCAAAATTCCATTAAAATAAAGAACACCAACTTTTGGTAAATGAGGCATTTTAAAAGAAGAATACAACTTATATAAGACACGGAGGTTATCAGCCAATGCATCAGATATAATACAATAATCAGTACCAGGAACAAGTTCTGACTTAACTGTTCTACGAGAAATACATAAAGGCTCTTGATAAAGAGAACTAATAGAGTCTGGACAAGGAAGGGACAGTGAGTTCATAAAAGGAGTTTCTGATAAATAAGACGAGATACAATCTTGTAAGTCTTTTATAAATTGAGAAGGCAAACAATAATAAATTGTATGAAAAGAGGTTGGTTGAGGAGATTCAAACAAACTTATTGTAGACTGTAGAAATGGTATTGTGTCAATCTGAAGTTTGTTCATGTAATTTACTGATTATGACTTTTCTTTGTTCTGTTCCACTAATTTTAAATTACTTTTATACTTATATTAAAAATAAAATTTAAATAATAACTTTCATTAATTTAACCTTCAAGACAACTATTTATAATTAAAAAATTACTCAAAAAATTAAAATAATAGTAAAAAACCCCAATTGTTTAAAATTTAATTGCTAGTCTTAATAGTACTAGCAACTCCAACTTTCCACATTCTAATCTTCTTATCAACGTGTCCAGTGAAAATAACGTCCTTAGTAGCAGAGAGGCAAATTGACATACAAGCTGAAGTCTTGGTAAATGCCTTAATTTCTTTATCCTTAACAGCAACAACTCCAAGTTCAGTAGCAGCAAGAAGAGTGTATTGCTCTGGATTTTCAGCAAAAACAATTTGATAGACTTGGCAGTTAACTGGAACATCATAAAGGAATTCATAAAGTCCAGTACCGTTGTTGAGTGTCCACATAGCAATATTACCATCTTTACCAGCAGTAGCCATAATTGATCCGTCTGGTGAGAAAGCAACGGTATTAATAAATCCAGTATGATGAGTAATTGTAGATTCTAATTTGCATGATTGATCAAGAGTCCAAGTCTTAACTTGATTGTCCCAACCAGCAGAGACAAATTTGTTTCCTTTAGCATTTGGAACAAATCTAACACATGAAACCCATTCAGAGTGTGAGTCAGTTTTAACAGATGCAACACATTTACCAACAGTATTCCATAATTTAATAGTTTTATCACGTCCACCTGAAATGATTTTAGTATTATCAGCAGAAAAAGCAACTGACATAACATCTCCTTCATGTCCAACAAATCTTCTAACTGATTCCATTTTATTAAGGTCCCAAAGTCTTAAAGTATGATCCCATGATGATGAAATAGCAAATTGTCCATCGTTTGAAAGAACAAGATCACTAATGAAATGACTGTGTCCATGAAGTGATTTAGTTGGAAGAATAGTTTCTGCTTGAGCTTCTGAGTTAGTGTCTACTTTCCATACCATAAGAGTCTTATCACGTGATCCAGAGACAAGAACGTCTGGTTTAGTAGCTGCAACTGCTATAGAAGTAACGGCTCCATTATGTCCTTCAAGAGTAGATTTAAGTTCAAAGGCAAGACCAGCAGACATTGTCTTAGGGTTATTTAGTCTTTTTTAGTTTTCCTTTTTCTTTTTCATTTTTTTATTTACTTTTTATTATAGTTTACTTTATTATACTTTTTATAAAACCATCACTTAGTAGTTCTTTTTCTTTGTTTTTACTATTCTTCTTAATAACACTTTTATTTTTTCATTACAAATATCTTATTTTTATTGTCTTTCATAAGATTTTTGTCTTAATACTCAAATTTATATTATTATAGTTTTATTATAGTTTAAATTAACAAAATTGGAAAATTAAAGAACAAATCATGGATAAGTCTAAGAAGAACGTACAACCACTTGTTATAGAAAAAAATTCATTAAGATATAAATATTATCATATTCTACGATTAAAACACTTTAAGTGTTGGAGAGTAATGACTTTGATTGCTGGGTTTATGTTAATGCTTGTAGGTGGTTCAATTTTTTCATGGAGTGCATATAATATAGATTTATGTGAACAAATGGGTTATTCTTTTACTCAATTAAACACACTATTTTCTATAGGATTATTAGGTGTTTATTTCTCACTTCTTAGTGGATTTTTATTTGATAACTTTGGTCCTCGTGGGACATTAATTTTTTCATTTATCTTTGGTACTATTGGATATTTGTTATTTGCTTTACAAGTAAGTTTCCGATTTTCTAGTGTTACTATTCTTTCATACCTATTTCTTTTTATTGCTACACAAGGATGTGGTGCATTATTCCAAACTGCTATTCAAACATCTTCCCATAATTTCCCTCGTAATATTCGTGCCACTATCATTGGAATTATAACATGTGGATTTCCATTAAGTGGTTCAATATATTCATTCATTTATACTAATATTTTTAAAAATCTTAATGGTGGTGTACATGACTATCTTTTCTTCCTTTGTTTAACTACATGTATTGGAAGTTTTATTGGAATGGTTATAATGTTTATTATTCCAACAGATGACCCAAATAATACTTCTTATTCCCTTACATCTTCTAGTTATCCAAATAATGTTAATAATAATGAACCTTTCAGTCTTTCAACAGAAGTATCAAATCAATCTTTAATAGATTCTCAAAACACAAACATATCATTTAATGAAACAGAATATCAACAAACATCAATTAATTCACAAAAGAATGTACTACCTGATAATGAGTCTCAAAATATACAAGAAACATCAATACAAGACCCAGAACTAAACAATTCTGTTCAAGAATTTCCACAAAAACAAGTAAGGAAGTGTAATACTTTAAAAGTTTTTCTTCAATTAGATTTCTATATATACATAATTGCTATTGCATTAGTTTCTGGTCCTTCTTTATCATTTATTTCAAATGTGTCATTAATTCTTCAATCGAATGGAATAAATAAGTCAAGAATTGAATTACTTACTGGTATAACATCACTTTTTCATGCAATAGGAATCTTTTTATTTTGTTATGGAAGTGATTTATTAGCAAAATTTCATATTAACAAGTTGATGATTTTGAGTTTTTTATCGTTTATATTATTAATCCTTTTCTCATTAGTAGTTCTTTTACAAAGTTTTGTTATTGAAGTAATTACATGGATTATACCATGGTTTGTTGGAGGTATTCTTGGGGTAAGTCTTTCATTAATTTCAGAAAGATTTGGAGTAAATAACTTTGGGTTCAATTTAGGAATAACACTAACAGTTGTTGCTGTTAGTAATATTTTTATTTCAATCATTTCAGGAGTTTTTTATGATGATTATATTAAATCTGGAGATTCAATTTGTACTGGAGAGATATGTTTCCATTATACTTTTATTATTTCAGCTGGAATGGTTGTTTGTTCTTTCATCTTATTTTCATTCCTTGTAGCCAAAAAGTTTTTTACAATGAAACGTCAAAAATAAGTTCATGTTCTTTATCATTACATTTATATTATGTTTTTGTATTGTTTTTTTATATTTTACAAATTTCATATAATAAGAAAAAAGAATGAATTTAATTAATAAAATTCTAAAACAATTATTCTTTGTACTGTAAATGTAGAATCATTAGAACCTACTAAAGCATTTTCATTCATTGCAAGAAAAGAAGAAGAAATATTATGTGCCCAACTTTGTTTTAACCATGTTTTAGCAATTTCAACAAAACCATTTCCAGTAGTTTGACCAAATGAATATAAAACAGAACTATCTCGTTTTATAGAAATAGCACAATTAATTGACTTTTTAATATTCCATTTTTTTGGAACACTAATAATTCGTTTAGTTTTAAGTAGAAAACAAAACATAGAATCATCATGTTCTTCTGAATCAAATTCAGTAATTTCTTTTGAAGTAAAAACACCAAATACATTTTCATTTTCATCAAAATTAAAAAAACAAATATTTGGTTTATTCATAACATGTTCACCAAATGATTTACCTGTTTCTTCTTTGTTAATACTTCTTTCAGAAAGAGAATCATAAATAACTTTGCATTTTGGTAATCCAACCCATTCCGTAATAGTTTGAGTAAATTTACCAATAATATTATATTGTTCTTTAGTTCCAATAAATGGTTCAATAGTATTATCTTCTTTTAATTGTTTTTCTTTAAGAATTTGTGAAATATTTTCTTTTTTTTGTTCATCAATTTTAGTTGTTTGAAGAGGTTTAAATTCTGATTTTTTATTTTGTGAACGAGGAGTGATAGGAAAAGAAGATGTATTAGTTATTTCTTTTATTGGTTGATTTTTATTTTCTTTTTCAGGAGAAATATAATCTTGTTTTGAACTTGATATATTTTTAATATAATTTATTACTTTTTTAATATTATCATTAATTTTAGCAAATTCTTCTTGATTGTTTTTTGCTGTGTTTTTAAGTGAAATAATTTCTTCATTATGTCTTTTTAATATCTCTTTTATAGTTTTTATTTCTTCTTGTATATTGGAATTTTCTAATAAAAAGACTTTGTATAATGTCATTATTACTAATTTTAATGTTTTCCCTTCAATTTTTTCATCATCTTTAATAACTTGTAAAATATCTTCTACTCTTCCCATTATAAATACTAAAAAATAATTTTTAGTTCTTTTAATAATTTCAAAAAATTACAAAGAATTTTCTAAACATTAATAAAAAAGAAATAAAAATAAAATAAGAAATTATAATTACAATAAATTCAAAATACAGTTTTAGTCATAAAACAAGCAGAAGAATAGTTTTGTTCATTAACATCAGTTATTCTATAAATTCCTTGAGAATAATACTCAATATTTTTTTCATTCATTTGAATTTCAATTTGAATTTGGTGTTGGAAAGTAACATCAACTTGATTATAAATTGATAATAAATATTGAATATTATATTGAGCATTTTCAATGTTTTGAAGATAATAATTTCTTATTATTTCATTATTTTGAATAAAAGAATTTGATTGAATAAATTGAGTAATAACATTTTCATTAGATGTAACACTACTTTCACTAGAATTAGTATTAGTAACTTCTGATTTAGATGAATCTGTAATTATTGTTTCATCTCCAACCCAATTTTCAATAAAAGGCATTGATGTGTCTTTAAGTCTCCAATAACCAGAAACATGATACTCACATTTTCCTGATTGGAAAAATCGTGAATGGTTAATAGCATCTAACATACTTTTTCTCCATCTACTTCCTGTTCCAAATTGAGATAACTGTGATAAAATAGACCAATGACTTTGAATAAAATCAGGAACATCAGTTTTAACTGAAAAATAAATTTTAGATGGATATAATGTCATTAATGAAAGATAAAATATACGAGCTAATGAAATCCATGGAACATATCTATTTTGTAAAATAACTAATTTCATTTTACATAATAAACATGTACATTCTAATTCTTGTTCTTGTTTTACAGGTGTAGTTTCTATAAGAGACATTAAACTTGAATGACACATTTTAGTTCTTTTTCCTTTATAAGTAAAAAAGAATATTCTTGATGATTTAACTCTCACTGAATGGTTTATTATTAGTTTCTTTGTTATATTTATTTGACTTATATAGTTCAAAAAAAATTGATCTCTGGTTGAAATGTTCTATTTTTAATGAAAAAAATTGAATTCTAATTGAATTATTAAAACCCTGATTCTATTTTCATTAAGGGTTTTTCTTTAATGAAATTCAACTTTCGGGAAAATATTCAAGTCATTACGTTATTTTCCTACTTCTATTAAAAAAAAAGGAAAGAAAGAAAACAAAATTATTAAAATTTGTAATTTCTCATGAAAAAACTTCTTTACATATAATAATATTATTGAGTTACTTCTTTATTTACTAATTATTTAAATAAAAATTATTTATAATAAATAAGAAGATGACGTGGTTATTTTATTTTTAAAAAATTTGTTTTGTGTCAATTATGTTTTTAATAAGTGTTAATGATGAAGATATTGATAATTTAAATAAGATATAAAAAGTTAAACCTAAATATACATTGTCAGTTACTTTTAATAAAATGAATTAAAATACTTAGGAAAAATCATTCTGTATTTTGTTGAACAAAAACTCATACAAAAAATTAAAATAAAAATGGTACTTTCTTATGATTTAATTTGTTATGTTGAGATGACTTCAAAACGATAAAATCAATCTTATATGTTTACTTCTCTTCATATTATAATATTCTATTAAATAAACTATTAAATAAAGAAGTGAAGTAATGATTAATTGTAGATAATATTTTTAATAAAAGAAATACTTTGTTTATCATTTAATTTTTAATAACAATTTTATTTATTATTAAACTAATACTCTAAACTCATAAATATTTATTGAACCTTTGAATTAATTATTGGTTTTTTTACAAAAGTCAGAGTGATAAATTGTTAAATATTTTCATTAACTTTTGAGAATAAACAAAATTTTTTTTAAATAATAAAAGTATTAATATAAAGTATTTAATTTTAATATAATTTTCATTAAGAAAGACAAAAAAAAAAACAAAATAATTACAAAAGAAAAATTTTATAACATCAAAAAAATTATTATAAAAAAAAGAAAAGAAATAAAAAACAGTTATTCCAAAAACAAAAAAAAGCAAAACAATAGAATCAAAATCAAATCAATCAAATTTGTAGTCTTTGAACTTCTATAAAAGATAAGGTTTCAATAGTTACATTAATAAAAAAAACAAAAAATAATATATATAACAAACAGAAGTATCATGAGAATAATTACAATTCTCACCTTTTCTACAAGTACCAGTTGTAAAAAAATATTTGCAAGGTTTTGTTCTAAATAACTTATCAACACTTACAAATTGTTTACCTGAAATGGGGATTTCATGAGAAAAATTACATTCATCACCTTTTCTACAAAATCCATAACGTTGAAAGAATAAACAAGGTTGAGTTCTCCATTTATTAGGATATTTATCTTGATGAGAATATTCTAATATTAATTGATTTTCTAAAGAATGTGAAAGTATTTGACTTGCTATTGGATTTGGATTCGATTGAGGACGAGTTGTACTTAATACGTATGGAGTAGGTGTAGGAAATTGTTCATTTGCTTCATTATCATTATCATCATCATCATCTAACATCTTATCCATATTAAAAGAAGGATCAAGTTTCTACAATAATTATTCTTTTGAACTATATTTTTAATACCTTACAATACATAAACAAAAGAACTAACTTGTAATGACTCAAAATAACTCTTTTCTTCTTCAGTTGGTATTGCATCTAATTCATCCATTGCAAAACTATTCATTGTTGATGTGTCTTGACTAGAAAATACTTCAAACATTGAAGAATCATTACTGAATGTAGATAAATCAACAAATTCAAATTTATTCATTGTGAAAAGCCCCTCAACACTGTACTACTAAGTTCTTCTTTTCTTCTTTTTCTTTCGTTTCATTTTGTTTACTATTTATTTTAACTTTTTTATTATCTTTTTTAATTTATTTCTTGACTTTTCTTTTTTTTCCTAATTTCCCGTTTATTTCCATCATTTTTATACATTTTTCTTTTTCTTTCTTCTTTAGTTTTTTTTTAATTTATTTTTGTTAAACTACTTTTATGATTTGAATTTTTGTAAATATTAAAATAGAACTTCTACAAAAATAAATTAATGAAATATCAATTTTTTAAAAATTTAATTCTGTTATTTATTTTAATTGATTATATGTTCTTTTTTATTTGTCAACTTTATTGTATTATCTTAATTTAAATAACATAAAGGTTGTTATAACAAGTTTTTTTATAACCACCTAAACTATATAAAGGTCTTTTCAATATTTATTCTAGAGTCTTTATTCTTTCTTTATGGTATTACTTATTATAAATAAAGAAAATGAATTTTCTTTGTTACAAAACAAGACGCTTCATCATGAAAATTAGATTTAATAAATGCTGTAGTTTTCTATTCATATCTATTGTTAATAGATGAAATAATTTGGTTTTAAAACCAAAAAAAAAATTATGAACATTACATCTTTTTACCTTTCATTCTTTATTGTTATTGTAACATTTATTTAGTACTTATTTGGTTCAAATTTAATATTTCATATTAGTAATAATATTTTGAAAAAAATATTGCTTTCTATAACTAAAAAAGTTATTTTATCTGATGAAATATCTTACATAACTATTTATTATATTTACTAATTATTGTTATTACTAATAAAGAATCAAATAAATATATTATCAATAAGTAAAATAAAAAAATAACTAAATCAATATCAAAAGGTATTATAATATGAAGTTATATGATATTTTTTCATTATTTATTTTTGATAAATATTAAGTATTTACCCATTTTTTTATTATAGAATTTTTCTTTTTCTTCAATGAAAAAAAAATTATTTATAACATTATGCAACAACACACTTAAAGTACGTTAGTTATATAATTGTTTGTATATTATTCTAATGGTGTAACTTGAAATTTTTATATTAAATTGATTTGTCATATATCTTGAGATAACCCTTATCAATTATTTTGTTATTTCTTATAACACAAAAAAGACCAAAAGGATGAAATTTCTATTCATTTCTTCTTCTTATTTCCTTTTTTATTTTCTTGACTTGCAGCAGAGTATATTTGTAATAACTTCGGTTGGATATTATCACTGTCACTTTTTATTTCAGGGTTTTTAATTGTAAATTCCCAGAATTCTCCATCAGTTGATTTATAATACCCACTTCCCTTAATGTGTGTTGTTGATTGGGCGTGGTTTTGAAATGTTTCTATAAATGCCTGTTTCATAAATGGTGTGTCTTCTCATTGTGTATGAAAGTTACATTGAATAACAAACTCTATCAAACTCTACATTAAACTGTTCTCTTAAGTCAGTACTTAAAATGGCAGAGGTATTATTTGTTTCAAAAGAATCAAAGGCGTTAGATAACGCAAACCCACAATAAGTTTTACGGTATATTATCGGATACTTCTTTTCTTCTGCCATGACTTATTTTTCAAGATTTTTTTTATTTTTCTTTCAAAACAGAAAAATTCTTAAAATCTATTTTTTCGTTATATAAAACTATTTTCTTTTTTTTTATCAAAATTTCTATTAAAAAGATAATTATTGTTATATATTTATTAAATGTTATTGTTAATGAAATAACATAAACTATAGTATCAAAAATATTTTGTTAATAAAATTTTGATGAAATTATAATTGAAGAAATACTACTGTGAACTTAATAATATAAAATATTCGGTTAAGAATAAAAACAAAAAATAATTCAAAAAATCCAAAATAATTAGATATTGTCAATTTACTTAATAACAAATACAAATAACTATATGTGTAGATAATAATAATAATAATAAGGTAAAAAGTTAAATAAAATAAACATATTTTTGTTTATAAGTATATTAATATATTAATATAATATATTTAATTTTAATATTAGTTTTCGTGAGAAAAACAAACTTATATAACATCTATTATATTTGTTATTGTTATTTTTTCTTTGATGTTTTTTTTTACTTTTAATTAATGTTTTGGTTAAGTATCTATTAAAAAACTATTATTATAATTATTTCATATTGTATTATTTTTATTTGTTATGAAGTATATGTATATACATTCTCTCAACTTTGTTTCATAGAGCTATAATACCTTACTGTTATTGTTATAAATAAATTTTATTTTCATTCATTTATGCTATTTCAAAGATTTTTGAGTTATTTATTCAGTTACAATATCTTATTATAAGAATTAATATATTTTTTATTTTCAGATTTATTATATTAACTGAAACTTTCAATCCTTAAGAAAATTCTTCAATAAAAATTTATTATAATTATTACTGCCTCTTTTCTCAAAACCATTAAATAAAATTACAACACTTAGGATATTTTTTTTGACAAACTAATATGTTTATGAAGTTGGTCATAAGTTACTTGGATAATAACTTTTTATTTTGACTTATAATCACCGAAATGACTATGACAATGTTTTTATTTTTTCATTTCTTTAATTTAAGAAAGAGATGAAGAAAAGTTAATTTCATAAATACAATTTTCTTTTAAGTTTAATAGAAAAAAAATAGTCAAAAAATAAATGAAAATAAACTTTACCAATAAAAAAAGAAAATTCAAATTAAAAGATTGATATGCCACGTGTCAATTAATCAAAAAGAACTAGTAAGTACTAAAAATTAAAATAATGAAAATTTTCTTTTTCATTACCCTTTTAGTTGTTGTACTTGCAGAAGTTGATAATACAACTCAAGAAGACAAAAGGTCATTTGAAATATTCACATTAAATAATAATTTTTATGGAAATTTCATTGACCATGAAGACATGGTTTTTGTAAAATATTATGCACCATGGTGTGGTCATTGTAAAGCATTAAAACCAGTTTATGAAAATTTAGCTAAAGAACTATACAATAAATTAAAATTTGCAGAAGTAAATTGTGAAGAATCAAAAGAAATTTGTGAGAAAGAAGGAATTGAAGGATATCCAACATTAATTCTTTTCCGTAAAGGAAGGTCTAAGAAAGTTTATGGTGGAGAAAGAAATGTTGAAGCCATGAAAAAATTCCTTGAAAATGAATCACTTCCACCTATAATTGAAAGTACCAAAGAAGCAATAGAAGAATTAAAGAAAAAAGAAAATTCATTTGTTATTATTAAGAGTGAAGCTGATGACCAAATTAGAAATAAATTAGTTGAATTAGTTGATGAATTAGATTATCTTCATTTCTATGCTCTTAATACTGAAATGGATAATTTTGAATTATCTGTTTATAATGGTGATTCTAAAGAATTATTCACTTATGAAATTACTACTTTAGATAAATTCAATGGTACTGAATTTATTGATTGGGCTAATTCTAAAACATTCCCATTGTTCCATCAAGTTAATATGCCATTATTTAGAAGAATTGAAAATCTTCCAGTTTATACTTTATGGTATTTCTATCAAGGAACAATTCCAAAAGTTCATGAAGATTTGTTTAGAGGATTAGCAAAGAAATATAATGGAAAATTCATATTCTTCTCATTTAATAAAGTAATTTCTGAAGACCAAGTTAAACATATGCACCATACTGGTAATGTTTATCCAGTAATTTCTGTTATTCATACAAATAAGAGAAATATGTATGTTATGGATGAGGAGGCTACAATTGATGAAGAAACAATCAATAAGTATATTGAAAGTATTCTTAATGGAACTGCTCAATTATATTATCAATTATCTGATCCAATTAAACCAGAAGATCAAAAAGATGTTTTTAAATTAACTGGTCATAATTTCAATGAATTTGTAACTACTAAAGGTAAAGATAGTCTTATAATCTTCTGTGTTGAAAGAGCTGATATGTGTAAATATTTCTTAACAACACCACTTGCTAAAGTTGCTAAGAGAATGCAAGGAATTGATACATTCCAAATGGCATGGATTGATGCATCTACTGATGATGTTTCACCAGAATGGAATTTGAACATTATTCCAAAGATTTATTTAGTCAGTGAAAAGAATGGAGAAACAAAGAAAGTTGAGATGAATGAAATGCCAAGTGAAGAAAATACTATGAAATTTATTATGGAAAATGCTTTATTTAAATTTGAAATGCCAGCTCCTTTACCAGAAGAGAAGAAGGAAGAAGAGGTTCCAGAAAGTGATTCTGATAGTGAAGAAGTTGAAAAACCAAAAGAAAAGAAAGAGTTATAATGAGCTAATTTAATTTTTCATTAAATTAATAAAACAACATTTTATTATTTTTTTATACTTTCAAATTTGGTAGAATTAAAAACAAATAAAAAAAGATTAAGTTAAAGTTTACGTTTATTAAAAAATTAAATTACTTTATTTCCTAAATTTTATAACAAAAAAATATTTAAAATTTCTTGTTTCAATATACTTTTCAATTAGTTATTATTCATAGATAGTTCAATTTATTATTTATAATACATTCTTTATCAAAATTTTAGAATATTAATATAACCTATTTACTAACAAAAAAGAATCAATTCAGATTTCTGTAAGCTCATTTCTTAGCAGTTTTCTTTCCAGCTTTTGATTTCTTTTCTTCCTTCTTTTCTACGACTTTCTTTGGTTCTTCAGCAACGACTGGTTTCTTTTCAGTGATGAAAGTTGATTTCTTAGTAACTTGAACACTAGCCTTAGCAAGGAGTTTCTTTTCTTCAAGGGCCTTGAAGATAGATTCCATAAGAGCCTTCTTATTTTTGTATTGGTTACCCTTAACTTTAAGATAGAAGTCATGATACATATGTTTATCAATTTTACCAGTAGTTCTGTATTTGAGAAGAAGTCTTCTAAGAACTCTCATTCTGATAATCCATAATGTCTTTTGTGGTGTTCTAGCATTCTTTGTTCCCTTTCTTTTACCATGTCCAGTATGTCTTCCAAGAATCTTAGCTTGTTTTCTTTCAACAACTCTAGCTCTTGAATGCATAGCAGCTGGTTTCTTAATAATTAATCTGTCTTTAATCAACTTTCTAATAGCTTTTCTACTGTTGGCAAGTGAAATTTCTGGGGTTTCATTTGGGTCTAACCAAACTTTTCTATTACCACATTTAAGGACTGAAGCAGCAAGTCTTTTTTGGAGTTTTAATGAAACCATTCTTTCACTTGATTTTTCAAGTTCATTCTTTCTGAGTTATTTTTCGGTTAGGGTTGTTTTAAGATTTTATATTATTATTTCATTGTATTTTTATTATTAAGTTAATAGTTTATCATTTAAACAAAGAAAATTTTTGGAATATATACCATTTTAAAAAAAATAAAAAACAATTTATCTATAACAAATATTTTAATTTCATTCGTTCAAGAGTGGGTATTAATGATTTGGGGTTATTTAATTCTTCAAGTGATAATCTTTTTTCTTTTGGTAATAAACAGTTTGCAATACATTCACAAAATTCTATTGGACATTTAAATTTTTGTTCTTTAATATAATTTACTTTTTCTTCATCTTTAGTTTGAAGAATTTGTTGAATTGTATTATTCAAATTAAGATGAGATTGATTACCGTCATATTGAAGTAAATAAACCATTAACACTCCAATTGAAAATACATCATTACAATATGTTACTAATTCAGAATTAAGATATTCTGGAGAACTAAAAGGTGATTTTTCAGCATGTTCATTGAATAAAGAAACAGAAGAATTAATAGTATAAATTTGTTTCAAATTACCTAGTTTTAAATTAATATGTTTACCATTCTTTTCAATTAGTATTGTTTTTTCATTTAAATGGTTATGAACAAATCCACGACTATGTAATATTTGAATTGCTTTACAAATATTAAGAGTAAAACTAATAACATCAATAAGAGGTAATCTTCTATCTCTAGTATTAAAGAAATCAAATAAAGTAGGTTCTGTAGTAAAAAGGAATGATGAACAAGTATTTTCATCACTTCTACCATAATACTTAGAGAAATATTTTTGATTGACATTATCAAGAAATAAAGGTGTAACTATTTTATCTTGATAAGTCATAGAATCTTTCTTATCGAAAGTAATAACTTTATATATCTCAGAATTTTTAACTTTTAAAGTAACAAGTCCAGATTGTTCATCAATTTTTCCTAAGAAACTAGAGTCAATCAAACATGATGAATTACATATAATATTTAATGTAAGTTGTTTAAATTCAACTTTATTTAACTTTCCTTCTTCAAAATAATTAAAATATAATTTCATTTTAATTTCAGTAGATGGTTTTAATACTTTAAAATTAAATGAAAATTCTTGAGTTTTTAATTTTCCTTTGTCATTAATAATATCTTCTTGATGTATTTTTGGTAATGACAAAATATCTTTAAAGTCATCAAATAAATAACTTTTACATTTTCTCCAAATCCATAATGAACGAGCTCCACGTTCATATTGGAGATGAAGATTTAGTAATTGAATAAAATAATCATTAAGAGTTCCATTAATTTTAATATCATCTAATAACTCATTCTTTTCTTTTTTAATTAACATCTCAATAGAATCTTTTTTAATTTTCTTTATTAATTCTATTTGATTTTTTTGTGATTGAACATAACATAATAATTTCCCATTAAATTGTTTTTCAATTCGTTCAATAAATTCATTTAAATATTTTCCTCGTTGTTCAGGAGAAGCATTACAAAAAGTAGAAATAAGTAATTTTTTTGTTTCTTCTTCTTCATGTCTTAATAATTTTTCTTTTTCATTAAATAAATGAGAAATGTCTCTGTTATAACTCTTTTCGTTAATTCCTAATAATGAAGTAAATAAATATTTTATAGTTTTTCCTTTTTCTGTAATACTTAATGAATTATTTTCATTTAATTCTGAATTAAATCCATCAAATACAAAATCTGCTTTATCAAAATATAATTGATATTCATCTGATGACATGTCTACTCCAACTACTACAACTTTTTCTTTCCATTCAAAATTTCCTTGTGTAAATAATTCTAATGAAAGAGAATACTCTTTATTTACTATTGCTCCATCAAAGTATAAAAAATTCACTTTCTCACCATTTAAATTAAATTTTGTATCTCTTCCATTATATAAAATTGTTACTTCAGATTTATCTTGAGACATTCTTTAATTTGAAGTTCTTTTTAACTTTGTTATTTCAATTCAAAAAATTGTTATAAAGTCAAAAAAAAAAAATGGTTTTTTCAAAGGTAGTTCAATTCATTTTTTTTTTCTCAATGTTAGATCTGATATTTATCAAACAAACTTAAAATAAAAATAATTTTATTTTTGGTTTAAGAAAGAAAAAAACCCGATTAAATAGGAAAAAAAGAAGGAAAAAAAGAAGCAACTCAATAATAGTAAATAGTAGAGAAACAATGGGATCACTTCTTTCTGTCCCAGTAACTGAACAACAATCTGGAGAAACTAAAGGAGAATTCCTTGATTGTGGATATACCTCAATGCAAGGATGGAGAAGAACAATGGAAGATGCTCATATTGTTGATATTGAATTTACTTGTGAAAATGGTAAAAAAGCATCATTTTTTGGTGTTTTTGATGGACATGGAGGAGATCAAGTGGCTGAATATTGTTCAAAAATCTATGTTGAAACATTGTTAAATACAGATGCATTTAAAGCAGGTAATTACCAACAAGCATTGATTGATACAAATATTAAAATAGATGAACAAATGAGAACACCTGCAGTTAATGATTTACTTAAAACATTAGGAAGTGGAAGTTCTAATATTTATGAAGGAATGTTTGGAGACCTTGTTGCTGATGGTATGGGATGTACATCAGTTGTTATATTAATTATTGATAATACTATTTATTGTGGAAATGCAGGAGATAGTAGAAGTGTTATGCTTAAAGGAGATAGTGTTATTCCATTAAGTATTGATCATAAACCATCATTACAATCAGAAATAGATAGAATTACATTAGCTGGAGGAACTATTGACAATGGCAGAGTTAATGGTAATTTAAATTTAACAAGAACCATTGGTGATTTAATGTATAAACGACAAAGTGAATTACCTCCTCAAAGCCAAATTATTTCATGTTATCCAGATGTTAAACAAGAAGCCATTGATGGAACTGAAAAGTTAATTATATTAGCATGTGATGGAATTTGGGATGTATTAACAAATGAACAATGTGTAGAGAAGGTTGTTGAATATTTGAAACAAGGAAATTCATTAAAAGAAACATGTGAGAAAATTGCTAATGACTGTTTAAGTAAAGAGCCATATTCTAAACCAGGATGGGATAACATGACATTATTAGTAGTAAAGTTCAAATCTTTTAATCCACAGCCTGATATAACTACTGTTGTTACTTCATCACAAGAAAAAGATGAAGGATCAGTAACAAAATAATAGAAATTGAATTTATTTTTGGGATTAGTTATGAAAAGATGATTTTATTAAGGGTAAAGTTATTATTTGTCATTTCGTTTTATTAAAAAAAAACTTGAAAAATATATTTGTATTATTTATGCATAGCAATTCATCAGATGAACTTGATGAACATATTAAATTAAGATCCTGTTCTCCTTCTTTATTTGTTTTAAGTGAACAAGAAAATGAAAATGAAAAAGATATTGATTTTGTAGAAACTGAAGCAGAAGAAGAACAAGAAATTTCAAATCAAGGAGACACTACAGAAGAAAATAAAAATGACGTTACAGAAGATGTTGAAGATATTCCACTTGATATTAATTTACATGGAGAAGCATTTGAATATATTATTATTGCATATGGTCAACAATTTGCTAAAGGAAAAAGTGTTACAATTAAAGAATTAGTTGATATGAAAGAAAGAATTCAAAGTGCTGGTCAAAAATTAGAGAAAATTCCATTATGGTTAGACATTTCACCTATTACTGATGATTGTGCAAATGGAATAAGAGATATTTTTGAATTACACCCATTAACTGTAGATGATTGGTTTACAAAAGAGTCAAGAGAAAAAGCAGCATTTTTTGAGAATTATTTTGCTATTACAATAAATGAAATGAGATACATGGATGACACTAATATATTAAAAACATATTTATTATATATTGTCATTCAAAAAAATATTGTTCTTACTGTACATTCAGAACCAATTATTGCAGTTAATGAAGTAAGAACAAGAATATCAAAAAAGTATCAAGGTTCATTTCCTAGTGCACATTGGGTATTATATGCTATTTTAGAACTTATTATTTCAAATTATTCATTGATAAATGAAAATTTATATTCAGATGTTGAGACAATAGAACAATTATCACTTGTTTCAATACATAATGATCAAGATGAATTTTTAGGAAGAATTGGAGATCTTAAGAAAAGAGCTAAAATACTTCAATTTCTTGTTTTAGCAAAGAAGTCATTTTTAAGATTTATATTAAAGTCAAAGTCAAAGATGGTATCAAAGAATCTTAAAATTTATTTAAGAGACATTTTAGATGATACATTACGGTTATTAGAAAAATTACAATCATTGATTGATTCAATTGAAAATCATCAAGAAACATATTTTGCGAAAATTACTTTAAGTGTTAATCGATATGGTGAAGAAGAGAATAAGTTAATGAAAGATTTTGGAGCAATTGCAATATTATTTTTACCTATGACATTTATTGCTTCATTATTTGGTATGAATGTTACTGTTCCAGGAAAGGATATTCAAAATTTATTATGGTTTAGTGTTATTATGATAATTTGTCTTGTATGGTTTGTTGTTGGTATGATATTTTTTAAGAATTCACGTTGTTTTTAAAAAAAAATGTAATTAGAGTATTACTCGTGTATTACGTATTGTTTACTTATTATTTAATTTAATGAAAAAACAAAAAAGTAAATTTTAATTACCAAATCCTTCACCTTCAGATTCTTCATATCTCTTTAAATGCATTTGTATTGCTTGATTAAAAAGTGGTTTAAATGCAGCTCCAATAGAGTCCCAATTTGAATAATCAAGATCGGATGCTGATAATTTAAATTCATTGTCTTTACAAAAACTATTAAAATCTTCTTCAGTAAAAGCACAACTTTCACTATCTTCTAATAAGTCATGTTTAGTACATACAACTGTAAATGGTGCTTCTCTATTATATTCAGTTGCACCAAACCTTTCAGAGAACATAGTTTGTTCAATATGTTGACCAATATTTTCTAAACAATCTCCATTATCATAAGAACAGACAATAATATACCCATCACCTTTATTAGCACGTGAAGTAACTCTCCCATATTTTTCAGTTCCATTTGTATCCCATAAATGAATTTCATAATATTCTCCTTTATATTTATATTGGAATGGAATATAATCTCTTCCAATTTCTATTGGTGCTTCTTCATAATCTTGTTCTGTAAAAGTAAATAATAAAGAAGTTTTTCCAACTCCAAAATTTCCAATTATTGGAATAAGAATTTGATGTTTCTCATCAAAGCTACGTTCTCCTTCAGTCATCTTTTAATTATTAGTTCTATCACTTTGTTTTTAATTTCTTCATAAGTTTGTAATTTTTCTTTTTAGGTATAAATAATTATAATTAATTTTATTATAATTTTATTATTTTTCTTTCATTCACATCATTTTTTAAATAAAATAAAATGGTTATAAAAGCAAAAAATATTTGCATCATCTCAAATATAAACTACGAGAAGAAACATACAGAAACTACAATATCAATTAAACTATGAAAATATCAAGCATATGGCTTGATGAAGGCTATGTTTGATTGAGTAATATTACTCACTAAAGACATTGGCAAAAGAGGTTCTTGTGTATAATTTTTTTGAGGATATCCCATTAAAAATGTTTCATATTGGTTATAAGGTTCATGACGTGGTAATAATCCAGTAGTACCAACTGTTAAATCAACTGGAGTCAATTGATAAAAAGAGTTTAACCCTTGAATATAATAAATATTTTCTGTATGAATTGGAGTAATAAATTGTTGATGAAGTGAAGAAGGATATGAAGAACCAACACTTATTTCATCTTCATTTATCTTATAATTTTTATCTTCAAGAATTTCTTCAATAGAAGAATAATCTATTTGAGAGTTAATGATTATTTCTTTTGATTCAGTTTCTTCAAATTTTTTTCCTAAGAAGTTAAGAGTTCTTTTGCCAATTTTTTCTATTACTTCTTTAGGAAAATCTTCATTCATAAAATGAACGTGTTTAAATCGTTTCATTTTAACTGTATTAATTGATTCTTTAGAATGCATAAATTCAAATGAATATCCAATGTTTTGAAGTATTTTTACTATCCAATTAAAAGCAACAGAAGAACAATTTTTTTGATAATACCGTTTTCTTTGTGATATATTTTGAATAAGTTCTGCTTGTTCTTTAGCTTCTTTTTCAACTTCTTCTTTTAATTTAAAAGTTTCATTACCTCTAATTTCAATTACTCTATAAAATTGTTCTGTTTTTTTACTTTTTTTTTCTAACCGTTGAATAACTACTTCTCTTTTATTTTTAACCATAAGATAAATCATAAATCCTATTTGATAACACTCTGAATTCTTTGCTCTTTCTTTTTTCTTTCTATTAGTTTCTCTTATAATATCTTCTTCTAATTGTTTTTGTGTTTGTTTAGACATTAAATTATAATATACATTTTTTAGGATTTTTTTTTCTTTTATATGTTTTTTTTTTCATTTCTTTTTATTTATTTTTTATTACTTTCGTTCTATTCTCTTTATTTCCCTATTTATAACTTTACTATTTATACATCTTTTCATTCTAAGTTTAACTATTCATCACTTTTCTTATAATTTTTCATTTTTTATTAATTCTTTACTTAATTTGTTCATTTTTTTACTAAAATTTTTTTTGGATTATTAAATCTATTAATAAATAACGAAAAAATAATTGATTTATTATTCCTCATTTATTTATTAGAAATTATTTTATTTCATTTTTATTATTTTTTGTTCTTCTAGAAGTATTTTATATTTTTTGTAGTTTTACAAAAGTATGAGTTTAATTTTTCGTGTGTTTCAGTCGTTAAATAATATTCTACTATTAGCAATAACCAGTTATTCAAAATTGACAAATAAATTCTTCTTTCATAAATGACTCTCTATCACGTACCTTTACTTTAAATATGATAAAATATATTTTATAAATTAACTATCATATCTATAAAGAAATAGAGAATATGATAAAACTTAATGGAAAGTTATAGATAAATACTTAAAACATTTAAACAATGTAGAGAAAAAAGTTAAGAAATTTAACTCAAGACTCAATGTATTAAAAATAAAAATGAATTTTTATTAAATGAAAATTTTATGAAATTATTATAAAATATTTTACATATATTATTAAATAATTCGGCAAAAAGTTTAATATATCAATGAATTTTCTTATCAAAATTAATAAATAATAATAAGATAATTAAATAGTTGTGAATAAACTATTTTTTTTTTGTTATTCATTATTCTGTATGATTAATCCTATTCCATAACTATATTTTCAAAATTATTTAAAACACAAATAAAAAAAGAGAAGAAATGTTAAATAATAATTATTTTATTAATTATTTGTTTTAATGTGAATTGTTATTTATTTTGTTATATTTTGGTGTTGAGTCTTTTTGGTTTATCATTTGTTTCAATTTATAGAATATTTCTTTTTTTTATTTTTCATTTAACGTTTAATCTTTTAAGTTATTTGTATATTTAAGAAATATTTAATTGTTACATCTACTTTATAGATTACGTAATAAATATTAAACATATAAACTTTTATTGGGATTAATGATTACTATTTGTATTTATATTATTTATTAATTAAACTAACACTATAAATACATTATTCATTATTAATTTTTTATCATTATCATTATATTAGTAATTTTTAACTCAATTAACTGTATTATCTATTAAATACTTATATACTTTAACTATTTTAAAGTTCTTCGTTTCTTTATTATTCTATTCATTTTTTTATATTAATTTATTCTTCATTTTCTTTCAAACAATAACACTAAGTGAAGTTATAGTAGGATATTTTTTGTACCAACTTAATTAAAAATAAAGAAATACTATTTGAAATAAAAATAAAAACGAAGAAATGTAAAATGTTAATTAAACACATTTCTTGCAAACTGGTTGACCATTAATTAACATATAAGAACCATTAAATGGTTTTCCACATCGAGTACAAACGAAACAATTTGGATGGTAATTATGGTCATCAACAACAAGGTATTTACCATCAAGTGGCTTACCGCATTTGAAGCATCTTGGGACACATGTTTCTTCATAGCAAATTGAACAAATTGGTTTTCCATCATGTTCCATTAATTTTCTATTACCACCAAATTTCTCTCCACAAACAGAACAAGTAAAACAATCAGTGTGCCAATATCTTCCAAGAGCCTTAACTCCTCCTTCAACTGGCTTACCACATTTTCCACATTTAATAATGTCTTCGTCAAGTGCTGATGGTGGTGGTGTAGTTGGTCTATGTTGAGTAGTTGGTTCATGTGAGGCTGCACTTTCACCAGTTGGAGCACCACACTCAGAACAGAATTTACCTCCACTTAATTTAGCACCACAGTTGGTACAGAATTTTGGTTTTGATGGGGAAGCTGGAGTAGGTTCTGTTTTACTTGGAGTAGAGGGAGCAACAGTAGCTGGTGTTTTAGCTGGTGTAGTTGGTTGTTTTGCTGGAGTTGATGTTGTTGGTTTTGCAACCTCCTTTTGTGGTTGAGCGGCTGGCTTTGGAGTTTCTTTTACTTCATCTTGACCTTCAAGTTGTAAAAATGGTTGTTTGTGTTCAATACAATGTTCAATAGCATCAGTAAGAGATTTGGTATCAACTATTTTAAAAGAAGTACCATCACCTTTGTATATTATTTGGAACTTAGCACCTGAATATTTTTGTTCAATTTCTTTGATGAACACTTCATATAAATTAGGTAAAGTACGTTCTATGTTGACAATTTTATTGGCAGTGCCGTATTTTACTTTAATTTTCATTAATGGCATGGCTTGTAGCTAAAATGGATTAAGTGATATCAAGATGAGATTGAAATCTAAAACCTCCTTTTTGCAAAAATAAACTCCAAGTCTATTTATTTTAATCTTTTTATTTTGACTTTTCCTTTTATTTATTAGATCCTTTTCTCTAAGGCATGGCATTAATGTATAGTTATTTTATTTAAATTTGAATAGGAAATTATTTTGAGGAGTATAATTTTTTCAGTAAAATTTTAAGATTTTAAAAAAAAAGTGTAAAACAAAACCAAAAAATTATCTTTTTTTTTCTTATTTTTGAAAATTTAATTTTTTCATTATTTTTCTTATGTTTCAATTTTTTTATTGTTTAGCATTTTTTATGTTAATACAAAACTATTTCTATTAAAATACTCTTTTCATTAATACCATTTTTGGATTATTTTATTTTCTTTTTGAAAAATGAAAGATTAAAATACTGCCAACTTTGTAAAGACAAGACAGTAACAGTATAACACATTCTACTCTCTTGTATTTGTCATAATAAATCACAAATGGAGAAACATGACAATATAGGCATTATAATATGGGAGGGATTAATAAGAAAATATACAGGAAATAAAAAATATAAAAACCTCCATATGAAACAATATTCAAATATAAAGACATTACTATGATATGGAACAAACAAATAATACTTAAAAGTGAATGACAATATCACAAAATACCAGACATATACGTATTAGATAAAAAGAACAAAACTGATCTATTATTTGATATGACTATTGTGGCTGATCACAATATTAATGGAGCCTATTTGAAGAAAAGAAATAAGTATAAGGAATTAAAGAATAGGCTAATGAAAATAGAAAAATTAAAAGATGTAAGAATAATTCCAGTAGTAATTTCAATAAATGGATTAATAAATAAAGAAAGTATCAGAATAATTAAAGAGTTAAAAATTGAAATTGACATCGAGAAAGAAGTAAAAAACCTTGTCATAAAAAACATGATGGATGTCATGGAATACTGCGGAGGTCATAACTAAAAATACTCCGTAGAGCTACTAGAAGAAGTGATGAGATTAGTCTCCACTAAGGCAGGAAGAATAGAAGTTAATTCTATTAATATTTAATTAATTGATTATTATTTAATTGTTTTATTTTTTTTCAATTATGTGTTTTTGTTCTTTCAATAACTTAATAGAATAGAAATTTTTCTCTTGATACTAATTCTTATATTTTAATTTAAAACTCTTTAATTTCTTCTTTATTGTATTGGTAATTTATTGTTCTCTTTTTCTTAAATATTTATGGTCTCTTATTATTATCATGAATCTTTCATTTTTAATTTCTTCTAGATAACTCTTCTTCTTTAATTTTTTTCTAATTCTTTCATTCAAGGTATAATGATTAAAAATGTAGTTACTGGTTTAGGTCTAGTAATGTCATTTAATTTATTAACAAAATTTTTATAAATTGGTTGTCCCTCATTCAATAGCTTTCTCTATGAGTTTATTAAGTAAGTTTAAATAATTGTCAGATATATATTCAAATTAAATTTTAAGTGTTATTCTGTATTCAATAAAAAAGAAACAATGAATATTCAATAATATAAATTAAATGATAACATATTAGTCTCTTATTTTTGATGTCTAAGTAAATATTATATTCTTAAACAATATTTTTGAATATTTTCTAATAATATTAGATACATAAATTTAGCAATAGTTTATCAACATATATAATTTTAAATGAAATTTATATTCATTATTTAAAATTATCTGACTATAATAATATAATTGTGAAGTGGTTTAATCTTTTTTTCCTGTACTTGCAAAAAATAAAATAAGAAATAGTTTGCTTTAATGTCATTTTCAATTTCTATAATACATAATCATATGAGTAAGTATTGATTCTTTTTAGCAAAAAATTACTTATTTCATTAATAAGAATATATTTAATTGTGTTTAAATAATAAAGATGACCTATTATAATATATTTTCAAATTATTAAGTAATAAAATATAAAGTTTATTTTTATAACATAACTCATTCAAATTTTATCAACAATTGTATTATTTTTTGAACAATTTTGTGAAATATTAATTTTATTTTAATGAATAATTCTTTTTGCTTGAATTAATCTTCTAATACATTGCAGAAAATATTATAGAAACATAAAACATAAGTTCTGAAAAAAAAAATAGAATGAATATAAAAACGAGAATGATGCAAAACTTTTAAATGAAAAATATAGTACATGAGCTGTGAAAACACTCTTGTATATGTCACAGGGTTCAGTAATGGTGTAGATGAAAAAAACATAATTGAATTATTTAATGAAAGGATTCAAGACAATATTGAATTTACTCATGTTGAACAAGGAAAAAGAAAAGTACTTTTAATTAGTATGGTTAATCCAGAAATTGCTCAAGAATTAGTTAAAGAATATAATGGAATAGAGTGTTTTGGCTGTCATTTGAATATATCATTATATAAAGATGATGTATTAACTTGTCATAAATTATATGTAAAAGGAATAGATAGATTAGTTGAGAAGGAACAATTTCAAAGATAATGGAAACATATGGTAATGTAATAAGTTGTAACATATCATTAAATAAAAATAAACAATCAAATGGATATGGATATGTTGAATTTGAAACTGAAGAAGAATGTCAAAAGGTACTTGATTCAAAAAGAGAGATTCAAAAACAAATAGGAGATCAAAATTTTATTATTGAACCATTTAATAAACCTGTTAATAAACACAATTGTATTTATGTAACAAATATTGATTCAACAGTAGAAGATATTGATATTATTACTTATTTCTCAAAATTTGGAGAAATAGAAAAAAAGGATAAGAAAATAAAATGTTTCTTTCGTCTTGAACAAACTCTCAAAAAGAAAAATGGATTTATTACTTATATTAATGAAGAAGATGCTACAAAAGCATTAAATAGTCCAACAGAAAATGTATTAGGAAAAGATATTCATATCGAATTATATAAATCAAAAAAAGAAAAGGCACAAGAAAAAGAAGAAAATCTAACATCTCTGTATAAAAACTATAATTTAAAAATTAAATTTAAGAAACGTAACAAGGTCACTCGAAAAAGTATTTCTAATTATTTCAAAGGTTGTGGTAAAATTTATAGCATCTATATTCAAATGAATAAGTAATTTCCAACTGGAACAGTGTTTATTTGTTTTACTGATAAAAAAAGCACTGACAATGCAATTTGTGTTGCTGAAGACAATGGGTGGGAGTGGAGTCATGTTTATAAACAAAAAAGAAGAGGTCATTATGAAACACCAAAAGGTGTCTTCAAAAAAGTAGATAATCCTACAAAAGATGAAGATAGATCAATGGATGAGTTTTAAATAATCAACATTCTTTTTCAATTCAACATATATTTAAAGAAAAAAACTTAGTTTATTTGATAGAGTTATAGAACAGAAAGTTAAGAACCAAATGCTCTGAATTGATTCTTTTTCTAATATTTTTCTTTTCAAATTTTTTGATAATTACATTTATCTCAAAAAAAAAACAAAAAAAAAGAAATTAATCAAAAAATCAATCAAAATAAAAAGATTCAATATTATTTTTTAGAAACGATAGTTTCAATAATTTGTTTTTTCATATTCATTAGTCTTTTCCATTTAGTAATATTATTTCTATATTCAATAATATTCATCTTCTCAATAACCTTTCTTCCAATGAAATTCTTTTCAATTTCTTCATAATTACTATTCATTTCTTCAATAATTTTTAATTTACCATCAATTGAGCTTTTAATAAATAATTTTTCAATAACAAAAGAACCATTTTTATTCATACTAATTCTCCAAATTTTTCCTCTTATCATTTCAATTAATTGGTTATTTTCATCATTAGTGTTATATTCAATTATTTTTTCAACAACATGACTTCCTTCTTTATTATTAATATATTCTTCAATTCTTTGTTCTTTTAATTGATAAAATTCTTTCATCATATCTTTCTTTCTTTGTTCAATTAACGTTTCAAGAATCATACAATATCCATATTCAATAAATTCTCTTTTTCCTTTCATCCATTCTTTTCTTCCTTCTTCAAAGATATTTCCTCTTCCACATAAATGATTTTTAATTCTTTTAATACATTCATCTTCTTCTTTTTTATTACCAATTTTTCTAATATTTTTCATAACATTAACTATTAACATAAAATATTTCTTTGAAATAATAATATCAATTTCTTTCAGTATCTTTTCAATTACTTCTTTAATTTCTTCACTTTGTTCAATAAATATTTGAATTACATGATTACCAATTCCATCATTAATTATTTCTGGTGTAATATATTTTTGACTAAATATTTTTAAATTTATATCATCCATTACTTTTATACTTTCTTCTACAATTATTGACCAATTTGGATCATTAATTGGAATTGAATTATTATTAATAATTCTAATCATTTGTTTCCCAATATTACTCATTTTATTACTTATTAATTTAATTATAATTGGAATACTTTCTATTTCTATTTCATGTGTTTCTTCATCTATTACATATTCACTTATTTTTTCTATGATTTCTTTATTTCTTTCATTCATTGAATATTGACTCATTACTTCAATCATTTCACTAATTACATGTGCTGAATATTTTCCTGTAAGTAATTCTTTTATTGTATATTTCTTTTCTTCTTCCATTTTATTCTCTTTTTCTTCTTCTTTGATTAGTTCATATATCGGTTCTGTTATTATTGTATTACTTTCTTCTCTTTCTTTTTCTTTCATTGTTCCAATTATCATTGAATATCTTTTATAAATACTTTCTATTACTCTTGACCCCATGGCATCATTGATTATTATATAATATTTCTCTTTCCCAATACTTTTCATCATTTCATCTAATTCTTCTCTTCCATACATCCCCACAAATTCTTCTACTAAAAATGAACCTTTTTTATTACAAAAAATACTGTCTTCTTCTCCTTTAATTCCTTCAACACTATTCCAAATAATACTTTCTCTATTTTCTTCATCTACTTTAATAATTCTACTCAATTCTTCAAGATATCTATATGTCTCACTCATCTCGTCTTTCTTCTTTTTTCCTTTCTTCTTTTTTTTTCTTTTTTTGTAGGGTTTTTTATAACAAAAAATAATAAAATGTTATTAAAAAATGAAGAAAAGAAAAAATTAACTTGAAATTGTCAAATAAGAAAAGATGTTATTCTTTACTTTAATTTTTTGTTTCATTTTTGGTGTCTTTGGTGATAAAGATCACCTTGATGTATGTGGTGTTGGTTGCCCAACATGTCGACCTGATGGTAGTTGTATGTCACAATGTTTTGGTGGATTTAATTCAGAGGATGGATGTTCTTCATGTGCAAAAGGTTATATTAATTATCCTTACTGTACTGCACTTTGTGGAAACTTTGTAATAGATGAAGGAGAAGAGTGTGATGGAGGAGAAGGATGTACTGAAGAATGTACTTGTGATCGTTCTAAGAATTATGAATATTCTAATTCAAAGTGTATTAAAGACACATATACATCTGAACTGACAATGGATATTATCACAGCTGTGTTATTTGCTTTTTGTATTCTTTGTGTATTACTTTATGCAGCATATTTAACTTATGCAAAGAAATATAGATTGTTAAGAGAAGATGCCACATCTAATACATCCAATATATCAACCCATACATCATCATCTTCTTCTGATGAAAAAGGAAAGAAATCAGGAAATACAGGTACTCCACCATCTATTGATTTGTTAACTAAGTCAGATCATTCTACTACATCATCAATGACAGATACAGATACAAATACTTCTACAGATACGTCATCTGATAATACTGATCGTTCTACAAAGAGAAGAAGACGTGCTATTTTCAGACAACGAGGGGATGTATATACAAAGATTCCAGAAAGAAGATATTTTTCATCTACACCATCATTTCCATTGGAATTATCAAAGAACACATTGTTATTTGGAGGGTCATTTGAAAAATTAAAAGTAAGAGTTCCATATACTGATGAATTTAGTATTGTTAATATGAGAAATTCTCCATGGAATTTTTCAGTAAAAGAAATTAAAAATCCAAAATATGAAATTCTTTTAGACCCAATAGAAGGTACTATTGCACCAGGAACACAAGTCAATATTATTGCACAAATTAAATTAAAATGTTCATGTCGTGTAAATGCTGAATTGCTTGTCACCATTAGACATCAAGAAAAGATGTATACATCAAATATTGATGTTCGTGCTGAAGCACAAGAGAGTGAATATATTGATGGAGATGAATTTGATTTAGAAAATGCAACACCATCAGAAATAAATATTGGACAATGTTATTCATTAATGTGGAAACAAAAACAAATCTTTATTAAAACATTTACAAAAGCAGAAAATCCAGACATTCAATTACGTTCAGAAATTAAATTTCTTCAAATTTTAAATGAACAACAACTTGCTTCTAAATATTATGGTAAAGCTATTTCACATAAATTATCATGTATTGTATTAGAATATTATCCATTAGGAACAATTGATCATTTTCTTGATCAACAAGTTATTTCTCCTAAATTAAAAAGAAAAATGTTAACTGAAATTGTAACAGCTATTTCTATGTTACATTCTTTCCATTTTATTTATCGACAATTAAATCCATCTTCTATTCTTGTTGCATCAACTAAATTATCACAAGGACCTCATATTAAATTATGTGGTTGTTCACAAATTATTAAAGCAGATGCACAAGGAGCAGTTAAATTTGATCAAAAAGGAAAATATAACTATTTTACGGATCCAATAGCATTTAATTCAAGTATGAAAGCTGATTATCCAATGGATATTTTCTCATTAGCACATGTTTTTGTTATGATGTATTATGGTGAACAAATAACTGATACATTTAAAGTTACTCCACATGAACTTTCTCAAATGCAATCAACAAATGATCGTATTTTTGATATGAATGAAATTCCAAATGGAATGAATCATGAATTTGCTCAATTAGTTTGTGATTTATGGAATTCAGATAGAGTAGAACGACCTTCCATTGCTGAGTTAGCAAAGAAAGTAAAAACAATACCATTAACACAAACAACACAAAATTAAATCATAATTGAATACAAGTATAAATTAAATTTGATATTTCATTGAAAGTTTTGCAAATATTTCATCAATAATTAAGTCTTCTCCAAAAAATCCAACTCTTTGTGAATGATTTACTAATAATAATACATTAGCAATTGTTCTTAAAGCATCCATTCTAAATAAACCATTTTCACTTCTATTTGATGAAAAAGCAGTATGTGCATGAATAATATCACCAAGCCATAATGGTAAAATAGGTATTTTTGGAGTAGGAGCAATAGAGTATGTGTTTCTATAAATAATATAATTTTTAGAAATATCAAATACTCTTTGTAATTCTTCAAATTGTTTAATACTTTTATGTGGTAATTTTTTAAATATATTATTTAATGAAAAATGAGATATTCCTGTATATAATGCATAACTTACATTAAATGAATTATGTTTTAAACCTTCTAATGCAACTTTAATAAAATATCTCATTCTATTAATTTCATTTGTATCTGTTTTAATTGAATATGATACCCACATTCCAAGATTATCAATTATTTCACAATAAAAATCAATTGTTGGTTTTTCTTTCATTTGTACACATTCAGATGTTTCAATATCATTTAATAGTAATGAATCAAATACCATTAATTGTTCTGCTAATATTTTTGATTTAACATCTGTTAATTCTCCAATTTTCTTTTTATTTTTTAAAATTGATGAATTAGTAACAATAGAACTTCCTGTACTTTTTTTATTATAAAATCTTTTTACTTTTACTTCTGATTTTATTACAGGAATTTCAATAATATCTCCTATATTTTCTTTTAATGGTAATTTTGGATTTATACGAATTAAATGTTTTAATAATGCACCAATACATTGAATATTTCTCTTACTAAGATCTTCTCCATCAAATACTTGTCTTAGTTTTTTACATAATTCATTTGGTTCTAATGCAATAGATAAATAAATTGCTAGTCTATTAGGAAAATCTGGTTCTGGTTGTTGTGGGAAAAATAGTAATGTTATTAATGCTCTAGGAGAAGCTGCAAATAATGTAGAACGTACATTAATATCATCGAATTGATAAATTGGATCAAACTGTGGATTATTAAATACATCATCAAATCTATGACATAATGTCTCTAATAAAGAAATTGATAATTGAGATGAATATCGTAATTCAATTGGAAGAAGAAATTGACAAATAGATAAAAATTCAGTTGATTCAGAAGAACAATCTTTTATAGAAGTAACTAATGTTTTAAGTAATGTTATATAACTACGGGATAATCTATTAACATACATTCTACATAATGAAACATCCCAATCTTCATTAATACCTATTCTTTGTGCAATTTCTGTATCAAATGAGAAATAAATATTAGAGTCTTTCATTTTTTGACATACTAACTTAATTTGTGATAAATCATTAATACAAGAATCTGCAATATTTTGTATTTCAGGATCTATTTCATCACTTGAATAAATAACAAAAGAATTATCAAGATGTTTTCTTCTAATTGAAATTGTTCTTGTTGATTTAAAAGATTGTTCAGATACAAAACTACTAATATCTTTTGTTGATCCATTTTGTGATTTAAATTTAGATGAACGGAAAGAATGTTGTGATTTAATTGACATAGAAATGATTGATTTTTTTTTGTTCTTTTATTTTTGTTTTCTTAATTCTAAAACATTTTTTTTTTAAATTGACTGTTTTCCCGACGTTTTTACTTTTATTGAATTGTTTTCTCTTTTTTTAAATTTCACTCAAAAAAGAATAAAAAAGATGCTTCTATCTATTTATAAAATCAGAAATATTAAATTAAATAATTTAATGTAGTAATAAATATTAATATACTAATATTCTAACTTTAAAACTTCAAAGTGTTAATTGAAAAAAAAATATGGGTGTAGCTCATTTAACTGTTTGTTATGTATTAGGGATTGTATGAAATTAAGTCAAATCATAATTTCAAATATTAATTAAAGATATTTAATTAATTAGACATTTCTTCGACATCTTGAAAAAGGGTTTCCATTATTTTTAATTGCAGAGAAATATTATAAAGGTTTGTTTATGTAAAAAATAAAACATTTAAAAAAAAAGCCAAAAAAATAATAATAATAAATAATAGAAACAACCAATAATACGAAATTAATAATTGATGGAAGTGGTTTTATGTTTCAAATATTAGAAGAGTGTAATTCAGATATGTTTAGTTTAGATCAATTTTTTAAAAAAATGTATTCAATATGTTTATTAAATCATATTCAATTAATATTTGTATTTGATGGAATGACACAACCAATTAAATTTCATGAGTCTATTTCTCGATTAATACAACAATCAAAAGAAAATAAAAAATTCTTTTCAAAGCCATCAACTGTAAATGAATTACCTATTACTATTTTTAGTGGTCTTAAGAGAAGTATTAAATATTTATTACTAAAATATGGATTTGAATGTGTTAGAGCATATGCAGAAGCAGATCCTGTTATTATAGAAAAGTCAGTAGAAGTTAATGCATATGGAGTTGTAACAAGTGATTCAGACTTTTATTTATCAAAAGCAAATATTGTGTTTAATACTTCTAATTTTATTAAATTATTTTTAAAAGTTATAAATGAAAGAAATCATCCTAATTTGAAAATTTATTTTAAGGGAATTCGTACTTCTGATGTTATTTCTTATTTTAATTTTAATAAAGATTTCATTCCACTGTTTAGTTGTATATGTGGTAATGATTTTACAAAGTCTCTTAGTCGTAAACTACGTAAACGTTTAAATATCGTTGAAAATATAAATGTTATTAATGATGTCGTTAATTATTTTAGAAAAACTGAATTTACTCCAATTACTCTTCTTAACTTCCTTCAATCAACACTTTCTAAAAATGACTTTGATTTATTAAAAGCTGCACTAAAACAAATTAATCGAATGTGTTGTATTACTCCTCCTTCAATTGAAACTATTAGAAAAGAAGAAGTTTCACCATTACCTCCTGAAAAATTTCCAAATTGTTATTACTCATTTTCAATAACATTGTCTGCAATTTCTGTTGCTTCTTTTCCATCTCTTAGATGTTGGGATAAATTTGATTCTCCTGCATTTGTTTGTTCTAAAATAAGATCTCTTTTATATTCTTTAGTTCAACCTAATAGTGAAGTTATTGAATATTTTGATAATAAATCTAATGATGTTCGTATTGGTCACTCAATTAAAACTGGAATTAATGTTGATGGTGATTTATGTCATTGGCTTGATTTATTAAAATTTCCAATTAAGTCAATACAATTAGTACAAAAGTGGAAAGATAATTGTGTTGAGTTTTGGAAAATTATGACATTTATCACAATGAAATATATTCAAATATATTCTTCTGATTTTTCCAATTTTGCCTTTTGTGTTGTTACATGGTATTCTTTATGTTCTCAATATCCAAACGTTTATCAACCACCAGAATATCGCCCAAAAAGAAAAGTTGACCATAGGATGCCAATTCATTTATTTACATACATTCATGGTATTTCTTATCACTTACTTGAAATTGTAATAGATAGATGTGATATTGATTATCATTTTGTTGAACAATTTTATTCTCCGAACCTTTATACATTTAGTAAGATTTATGATAAGTCTAATACTGATACATTATTCTTGAGATTAGATGAGTTATGTAAAAATGATGAAATCTTTAATGAAATTTGTGATGCTCTTAATCTAAAGAAAAATTAATAATACTTTTATTATTATTTTATTAAAAAAAGTAAAAAAAAAAACTAAAAACTAAAAAAAAGATTATATTTTTGAGAAGTAATAAATATGATTATTATATTTTTAAGTTTTATTTACTTTGGAACTGCACAAACAATGTATGAGTTTGATAGTGATGCACTAGCAACAAAAGATGAAATGATTGACATTATTCAAAAATCAGCAACTTATATTGCTAAGTCATATCCAGTACAAGAGATAATCAAAAAATTATTTAATGACTCTGTTATAGAAATTAAACAAAAATATATTTATGGTTCATATAAAAAATTAACAAATGTAGAACATGAAGCATTTATGAATATTACAAAAGAAATAAATGAAACACTTATTCGAAAGCCAGAAGTTGCTGAACAATTTAGTACTGAATTAGTATATGATATTATTAAATTAAGAAATGGAGTTCACAAAGATTCAGAAACAGCAAAATATGAAGCTACATTTTCACCACAAACATATCAATTAAATGAAACAAGTTCAGAAGATGCTAAAGGACAATTTAAATTATTTGAAAGAAAAGTATATGAATTTAATACAAAAATTAAAGAAGTAGAAGATTTAAATAAAACTGCAATGATCTCTTTTTATGATGGAAGATATGCATTAAATCAATTGAGAAAAAAAACTGAACAAAGTTTTACAAATGGACAAAAAATAGAAGCTCGAACAGCTAAAACTACATTAATGAAAGCAGAAAGTAAACTATCAAATGCAGAAACTGCTAAAAGTGCATATGATGCAGTAATAGAAGGAATTAAAATGATGTGTGATGAAATTCAAAGAAAAGTTGATGAAATTATTCAAAAATTTAGTCCATATTATAAAGAGTTATTAATAAAATGTCTTACTCCAAAATATAGATATAAAACTCGTCAAGAAGTTGGATTATTTACTAATATGACATTATACAATACTGAAATGACTGAATTAGAAAAAGAATGTCATTTTCTTCCAATAAACCAAACACAAAGAGAATTAGACTATCAATGGGTAATTGAAAGTAATGTGAATAAAACACAAATTCTGTGGAGTTAAATAAATATATAACTAAGACTCAACAATAAGTTTTTGTTCTATTTTATTAAATTGAAACTATAATATAATAAATAAAAAACTAAACTAGAAATAAATTAAAAATAAAAAAAGAGATGAGACGTGGAACAAAAACCTTAAAAGAAATAATTAACACAAATGCTGAAATAATATGTAAATGGACAACATTAAGTACTCAACGCATTGTGTTTTATACTAACAATTCAATGATTGATATTCCTCGATTTCAAAAACAAATTATATTACAAAAGAATTATTTAATTATATTTAAAACAACTGATGGATCAATTTATGGGACTTATAATAATTCTAATTTAAATGAAAATAAAACTGATGTATTTAATGATATTAATCATTTTATATTTCAATTAAATCCACCAATGCAATTTAAAAGAAAAGAATTTAATGATAATTCATTTAGAATTTTTCCTTGGAAAAAAAGATCAAAATTAGTTTTTTGTGTTCCTGGTGCTTTTATTATTTCAAACCCACAAGGAGTAATTTATCCATATATTTCAAGTTATTATAATGGAGTAACTTGGATAGGAAGGGTTATTAGTATTAGTGAACTTGCTATAGTACAATGTATTGGAAAAACAGAAATTGCACCAATTACAATTGCTCCTCAAAAATCACTTGAAGAAATTTATAAACAATTCGAAAATATTCTAAAAAGTTATTTTAATAAACCTGTTTTATTAAGAAAAGTTGTTGGATGGAATAAAGTAATGATGAGTTCAAATGAATTTAATCAAACAATTCATTCATTAAAAGGATTTATTGTGTTAATTCAAACTATTGATAATTATGTATTTGGATCTTATAATGAAAAGATTCCTGATCATAAATTTGACAATGTAAAAGACCTTGTTGATAATGAACATTTTGCTTTCTCTCTTATTGGTGTTTCTTTACATCATCCAAAAAAATTTATTAGAACTAAAAAAAATACAAGAACAGTTCGTTATTATCCTGATAATCAACAAGCTTCAATTTTTGGTATTCCTCGTTTTTATTTTATGTCAAAAGAAGCTATTCAATTATCTTATGATTTTAGTGTTTATTATCAAGACGTCCCTCCTGAAGGAATTGAACTATTTGCTGTTGGAAGAAAAAAACATCTTAATTATATAGTTAAACCTTTAGAAGTTTGGATCATTGAAGTTATTAAATCTTCAGACTAAAATGTATATTATCCTTTCTTTATTAACAACAAATTAGATTTTTTTCTTTCTTATTTGAAAATTTTAATTATTTAAAAATTTCATTCTTTTTTTTTTAGTTCTTTTTAAATCGTTCTTTTTGAATATGAACTAAAAAATAAAATAATAAAAAAGTAATTGACTTTCTTATGACAGAGATTTGTGAAACTATGAGACTTGGAAAAAATCATCAATTATTTATTCAATTATTAGGTTTTAATCAAAAAATTAAAGGAAAGAATCATGTTGTATTTAGAAATAAAGAGCATATTATCATTGACTTATTTTTAAATGATGAAGATACAACAAAAACAATGTTACGGTCATTTTTTGTTAATTACATTAAATTATTAAAAGTAAATTATTTATCTCTTCAAGAAATACAAAACAAAATACCTATTAAAGAGAATGATAATGATGGTAATATTATCATTTTTATTGGTGATGATGTATTAACAATTACACCAGAGTGGTATAATACTTTACCAAAAAATGATTTAATAAATAAATGGTGGATGATATTTGATTATGCTTTTAATTTTGATAATAAAATTTAAAAAATTAAATAATAATCAAATGACTTTTACATCTTTTATTAATTTATCATTTTTTTAAAAAATATGGTTGTTGTTTTAGATCCTTGAGACCCTCCAAATTCAAAGTTTCCATCTGCAATTTTATCTTCTTCTTCTAATCCTTCACCTAACCAATTAATTAATTCATCCTCAGTCCAATTACATGAAGTAATAATAAAATACCCTCCTTTACTTAACCATTGATTTAATACTTTTTTATATTGAGCAGCTCGTTCTTTTTGATTCTCTGCAACCATCAATGCATCAAAAGTTCCTTTATCAATTACAATATCCATTTCTTGAATCTGAGAATGTTCAAGACAATTCGGTTCTAATATATCCATTTGTTCTATAACTACTGTACTTAAGTCAATCCCTTCTTGTTCTAAAACTTTTTTTGTAAATTTAACTGATGCTGGTGAATAATCCATTCCATATAAGTGTTGATACCCTTCTTTACCCAACAACGATAATGTATATCCATTTCCACATCCAACATCTAAAATTTTCATTTCTTTTGTTGCAAACTCTTCTAATCGCTCTACAACTTGTTCTGCAATATCTTCCCCAAACCAAACTTCACCAATGTCATTTTTGTTATTCTCAAAGTTTTCTAACTCTCTATTATAACATTCCTCCCAAAATTCTTTTTTTGATAATCGTTCTTCAGGTAGATAACTCATAATTCTCTTCTTTGAATTGTTTGTTTTCAAAAAGGGTTTTTTGTTATATATAAATTATAAAATTTTATTATAATTTATTTTAATATTTGTTTTGGTTTATATGAATTGATTGATTACTCTCTTTCAAATAAATTTCTTATTTCATTTATTCAGAACAAATTGATCCAGTAACTCCAATATTTAATACATAAAAAATAAAGGTATAAATGAAAATTGATTTTATATATTATTGTATAAAAAATATTAAACAATACTTTTGATACATTCGTTTAATAATTTTATTAAATATTAGCATTTTATTTCATATACTTAAATTTTTATTTTAACTAATTTTGTTTCTATTTTTTTTATATATAAAATATCAAATTATTGACAAAAATATAAATAATAAAAAGAATTTGAATTAGTATAATAACTCAAAAGTTGTTTTATGAAATTTAATCAGAATCGTCATCACTATCCTTAGCAGCAGCAAGTCTCTTATATTGTTTCTTTAATTTCTCATATTGTTTATTAACCTTATCAAGTTCTAATTGTTTATTAGCAAGAGCGTCAGTTCCTTTCTTAATTTCATCTTCAAGACTACTCATTCTAGTCTCATCGTCTCTAACTTGTTGTTGATATTTCTTAAGTTCAGCTTGAGTTTTTCCAATTTGAGTATTGAAAGAAGCTTCTTTAGTTTCATAATCAGCAATAGTCTTTTGAAGTTCATCTAATTTCTTTTGACTAGTCTTAGCTTTCTTTTCAGCTTTCATCTTAGCCTTAAGAGCATCTTCAGCTTCTGTTGTTAATTCTTCAATTTCAGCTTCATATTTAGCTTTAACTTTAGCAATAGAAACATTGGCTCCTCCAACTTCAGCAACTTTAGTTTCAAGTTCTTGGCATTTAACTCTAAGTCTTTGAACTTCTTTTTCTGAATCTTGTTTAAGTCCTCTTTCTTTTTCCAATTCTTTTTGAAGGTCATCCTTTTGAGCAGACAATGTATTAATTCTTTTATCAGCAGTTTCTTTATATTCTTCGAAATCATTATCATTTTCTTGTAATTCTTGTAATTTCTTTTCGTATGCTTGTTTTTGTTTTTGTGCTTTAGCTCTACCAGCCTTTTCAAGATCAAGTTGTTCTTGCATTTCTTGAATTCTTGAATCAAATACACTCTTTTGTTTAACAAGAGTCTTGTACTTTTGATCAAGTGTAGCTAATTCATCTTCCTTATCAGCAAGATCATCTTGTGCTTTATCTAATTGATCTTTAACATCATCTAATTCATTCATTAATGATTTCAATTCTCCATCAGCAGCTCTATAATCTTTAGTAGCTTTAGCCTTTTCTTGTTGTGCAAGGTCAAGATTCTTTTGAAGGGCTTCAAGTCTAACTTGAACTTCAGCAGCTTCTTTCTCTAATCTTCCTTTAAGTCTCATAGTTTCAGCATGATTCTTCTTTTCTGTTTCAAGAGCATCTTTAGTAACTTTCAATTCATCTTGGAATTTCTCCTTCATAGAAACATCACTGTCTTTACTATCAAGAAGAGCATTGTATTTACGATCAAGTGAATCAATTTCTTCATTCAACTTATTGTTATCATCGGTAATCTTCTCAATTTCGTCTTCAAGAGCTTTCTTTTCTTCTTTAAGAGAATCAATTTCTGCATCATTTTCACTATTCTTAGCAACTAATTTCTCTCTTTGGTTAGTAACATCTTCTAAGTTGAATTTAACTTCATCAAGTTCTGCTTGAATCTTCTTTCTTTCAGCTTCAGCATTAGCTGCAGTAGTTCTTTCTTGTTCTAATTGTTCCTTTAATTCAGCAATATCACTTTCAAGTCTTTGTTTTTCTTCTTCTTGAGCAACACTACTTGGTGCATTAATTTGGAATTTAAGTGCTTGGATTTCAGTTGTTAATTTCTTAACTTCTTCTTCAAGTCCTTTTCTCTTGATTGTTTGTTCACTAACTGCTTTATCAGCTTCATCTTTATCTTGTTCAAGTCTCTTTTTAGCATTTTCTAATTTCTTCATTTCATTTTCAGTAATTTCAATCTTACTTGTTAAGTCATTATTTTTAGCTTTCAATTCTTTATTTGTAGCTTGAAGTTGATTGTTTTGATCACCTTTCATTTCAAGTGCCTTGTTCAAATCTGCAATTTGTGCATCTCTAATCTTAATTTCATTTTCATCAGCATTTCCAGTTCCAACTGGTCTTGATTCAAGTTCATTAACTTGTTCTTCAAGTTCTGAAATCTTCTTCTTATCTTTATCTGCTTTACTTCTTAATTCATTAAGTTCTTCTTCTGCACTTTGATTATCTCTTGTTAATTTCGTAATTTGTGTATTTAATTTAGCAACAACTTCATCATGTTCTTCAACAGTCTTATTTAATTCTTCAAGATCAGCATCTGATTGTTTCTTAGCAGTGAAAATTGAATCTTTTTCAGCAATTGCAGCATTTAATTTATCTTTAGTTTCTTTCAATTCTCCTTCTAATTTTTTAACTTGTTTTTCTTTGTTCATTCTGTCTTTCTTTTCAATATCAAGGTTCTCATTTGCTTCTTCTAAATCAGCTTCTTTTCGTTTAAGTACTTTTTCATAATTTTCAACTTTGTATGTATTTTCTTCATCACGAGCCTTAATCTCTTCTAATGTCTTTGTCATCTTCTTATTATCAGCAACAAGTTTATCTCTTTGTGCTTCAACTTCAGCCTTCTTTTCATTAGCTTCTTGTAAATCAGCAGTTGCTTTTCTTAAATCAGCTTGAATGTTCTTTAATTTTTCATTAGCTTGATCAATTTCTTCACTAAGTGCAGCCTTTTCATTTTCACTGTCTTTATTCTTAGATTCAACAACAGACTTGGCTTTAGTAAGTGCTTCAAGTTCAGCTTTCAATGAATTCAATTCTTTATCACTTTGTGCCTTCTTCTTATTCAAAAGTTCGGCATCAGCAACAGCCTTTTCATGATTGTCTTGAACTTCATTCAATTGTGCTTCAAGATCTTTTGCCTTAGCTTTAAGTTTTTCATTATCAGCAGTCATATCATCAAGTTTCTTTTGAGTATCTTTCAAATTATCTTCAAGTTTCTTCTTATCCTTTTCTGTAGAATTCTTACTACTTTCGACATTTTCTTTTTCTTCTTGAAGTGCTTTCATTTCCTTTTCAATTTCTTTCTTCTTCTTCTCTGCATCTTCTTTTTCAACTTCTGTTTCATCAAGTTTTTCTTGTAAGCTTTGAATTTCTAATTCCTTTTCTTTAATTGTCTTTTCTTTATTTTTAACATCATTTCCAATTGCTTCCTTTTCTTCTTGCATTTTAGCAATTTGTGATTCATATTCTTCTTTTTGTTTTTGAAGATATTGTGAAACATCTGCTCCTTTAGTAATTTCATCATCAAGTTCTTTAATCTTTCTTTGAGCATTTCTCAAATCACCTTCAATCTTATTCTTATCATCTTCTAAATCTTCATAATCTTGTTTTAATCCACTAATCTTCTTTTCCAAATCTGCTTTTGTTTTAGTAAGATTCTTAGTAGTTAATTTCTCATTCTCAAGATTTTGACTTAAAGTATCTCTTTCATCAGATGCTTTCTTAGTAGCAGCAACTTGAGCAGCAAGACTCTTTTCTGTTTCACCAAGTTTCAATTGTGTTTGTTGTAATTCGTTAGTAAGATCTTTATTCTTATTTTCTTCATCTTCTAATTCTTGTTCTAATTTAGCAATTTCATCCTTAGCATCTTCACATTCAATTGTAATCTTATTCAATTTCTTAGCAATGTCATCCTTAGTAGCACTAACATCAGCTCTGTCTTGTTCAAGATCATCCTTTTCTTCTTCAAGTAATTTAATGTCTCCCTTTAACTTAGTAATTTCATCTTCTTTTTCATCAATACTTTCTTGCATTTCAGCAATTGTCTTATCTTTCTTGTCTACAGTAGCATTCAAAGTGTTGATTTGAGAATTCAATTCAGTAATTTCATCTTCTAAATCTTCTCCTTTCAATTTAGAATCTTTCAAATCTCCTTTAAGTTTATCAATAGTTTCTTTCAATTCTTCTTTATCTTCTTCAAGGTTTTCAATCTTCAAATTCAATTCTTGTTTATCTAATTCTGCAGCTGATAATTTGCTTTCTAATTCTGAAATCTTATCTTCAAGATCTTGAATCTTAGCTTCTAATTCACCAATCTTAGCTGTAGCACTAGCAAGTGCATTTTCAGCAGCTTCTCTCTTTTTAATTTCTTCAGCAAGTTTTTTCTTAAGATCTTCAATTTCTTTATCTTTCTTCTTTCCTTCTTCTTCAAAGTTTCTTCTCTTTAACATTGGTCTAGCCTTAACATATAATTTCCACCATGCCCAATTTCTGAAAGTAACCCAACTCTTAAGCGTTCTTTGAATAACAATAACTGCAACTTGTTGTTCTCTTAATACACTGAAATGTTTACGAGCAGCAAAAGCTCTGGCACATGCTTGAAGACCTCCAAGCATTTCTGAAATCTTAGCTTCTCTAACTTCTTCAATTTCAGCAAGAATACCAACTCTGAAGAAAATCTTTGTTTTACCAAATTGATAATCTCCTTCTTTAGCTCTTGGTTGTCCATCTTTCTTATATTTCTCAATAATTTGTCTCATGAGAGTAGATGCAGTAGCCTTTTCATCAGAAGCTCTTCTATTAATTTTATCTCCAAGGAAATAGTATCTCTTTAAGAATTCACTATAAATCATTCTGTTTGGATATCCCATACGTGTAATTCTAATTCCTTCAAGGACACCATTACATCTTAATTGTTTCAATACTGTTGAATCAACGAAGTATCTTTGTTTCTTTTGGGTATTTGGAAGAATACATCTAATGAAATGTGGATTTGTCATCTTTAATTTTCTCATTAATTCTTCTAATTGTGCTTTGTGATTTGATCCTACAGTTAAGAATTTAGCTGCTTTACTACTTCCTTTACCAGTTCCCATATCATCACCAGATGAACCAGCAATACCTTCAGTAATTCTGAATAATCTACTAATTAATGAGCTTGAATCTTTACCAATAAAGACTTGTTGAATATCTCTTTCTAATGGATCTCTGTTCTTCTTAACCCAATCCTTAGCATTATATGTAACAGTTCCTGCATAGTGAAGAATATCAAATTCATAAACTCCATCTCCTCCAATTCTTGGTTTTCTAAATCTTGGATGTCCTCTTCCAAATGTATTACAAATATTAGCATGGAAGTTTTCATCACTTCCTGATGCAACAAATGACTGTTCATCAAGCATAGCAAGAATACCTGCTGGAATCTTACTTTCAATTAAATCAATAACTGGTTGAAGATCATCTCCGAAGTTTTGATGTGTCCATGGGATACCTTCGTTTTGATATTCTAATTGTTCTAAATTGAACATATGGTTGTTGAAGAATTGTTGTAATTTTTCATTGGTCAAGTTAATACATAATTGTTCAAATGAATTTTCTCTGAAAATTTCAAAACCTGCAATATCAAGAATACCAATAGAATGTGCTCCAGCTTTACCCATAACTTCATTAACTTTATTAACAATAAAGACAAACAATCTATGATAAATAGCTTTCAAAGTAGCAGTAGTATTAAATTCAGCTTCTTCTTTTGACAAATGTCTTTCAATAATTTCAAGACCTGCTTTAATCTTTGGTTGAATAATAGCTTTTCTAAGTGACTCAGCATCAACTCCAAATAATTCAGCGGCTTTAGCAAATGTTTCTGGATTAGCTAATTCAGCTCCATCTCTTCCTTGACTGTATTCAACATTTCCAAGATGTAACATACCAGCAACAATCTTAAAGATTTGATTTTGTTCATCATCAGTAATATTCATTGTTCTCATAGCCTTAATAGTGTTCTTAAATTCTTCTGCATCATCCATATATTCAACATTTAATTCTTGTGGTGATTTTTTATTTTGATAAATTAATTTGTATGATTCTGGTCTATCAAGATGCATTTCTGATTTTTGTTGAGCAGTAGCACCAGCTAATAATTGATAGAAAATATGGTAATTTCTATCTTCTCTAGCTTGATAAACAACTCTTGATTTTTCAAGAAGATATGATGACATAATACATCCGACAATCTTTCCTCCATTAGAGAATTGAATTTCAATGAATTTACCAAATCTTGATGAATTATTATTCTTAACAGTTTTAGCATTACCAAAAGCTTCAAGCATTGGATTCAAATCAATCAATTGTTCTTCTAATTCTCCAAGTTGACCTGCTTTCTTTGATTGTCCTGCAGTCATTGCAAGGAATTGAATAACTCTCTTGGTATTTTCTGTTTTACCTGCTCCTGATTCTCCTGTAATAAGAATTGATTGATTTCTAAATTTTGATGCTGGATCAAGCATAGCTCTATAAGCTCCATCAGCAATTGCATATACATGTGGTGCAACATCTTCTCTTCTTCTTCCTTGATATTTACTTACAATAAATGGTGTATAAATTGGGAAAAATTTGTATGGATTAATTACAACACAGAAAAGTCCTGAATATGTATGAATAATATCTTCCATATATCTAATTCTTAAATTGTATAAGACAGTAGCTTCAGATAAATGAGTTAATTGAGACATATCATCAACACCATCGAATTTCATTGGATTTCTCATAAAACAATTTTTCTTATCTACTTTTAATTCTCCTCTTTCTGTATCTAAAATGTATTGATCTTTTGTTTCAGTTACTACTTTTGCAGTATAAAACTCATCATAATCTTGTTCTTTTTCCATTCCATTTTCTCCAATTTCTGTTTTTGGTCTTGGATTTGGATTAGTATACCAAACCCAAGTTTCTCCTGCTGGGACACCTTTATAAGTGTCTGATTTTTTATAGACCATAAACTTTTCATAATCTGCTTGAGACCCTTCTCCAAATTTATTAGCCATTGTTTATAATTTCTAGATTTTCTTCTTTTCCTTTTATTACTCCTTCTTTTTCCTCCTTTTTCCTTTTTTCAACTCTTACTCCTTTCATCTTTAAAGTCGAACTCCTTATTCCTTCTTATTTGATTGGTTGCTTTTAGATTTTTTTCTTTTATATGAGACTATTTTTACTCTTTTTTTATATATGCGATTTATGTTATTTGGTTCTTCTTCCTTTACTCTTTTATTCATTTCTTCTTTCATTTGGTACGCAATAATTAATTCTGTCCTTTCTTTTTTCATTTTTTATAATTTACTTTTTAACTGCATTTCTTGTTTTTAACTCTGACTAAGATTTAGTTCCTAACTCTAAAGACTACTTATTTACATTTTTCTTTTTAATTAACCGTCAACAAATTTGTTTAGTTAACACCCAACAATACCTTTTTATTTTAAGTTTTAATTCTCATTTATTGTTATTTATTTATTCTTCTTTCATATCCATTCATTTTACCTACTTTTACATTAATATTAAATATTCTATTGTTCTAATTCTTGATGGTAATGTACTACCCAAGATTATTCTTCTCAAACACAATAAGTTTTAATTGCACTAATTAGTCAATTACATTTATTACTTCAAGCATTTTACAAGTATCCATACTTATTTCGTCTCTTACCTTTTCTGGAATGTCAGTTTCTTATCTCATAACTCTTCTAATATTTAATAACAAATTCCACATTATTCACATCTCATTGTTATTTGACTACTTCTCAAACTAAAATAGCAATTACCCTTTTTATTAGAAAAGGTACATTTTTTAAATACCTTGGAGAAGTTCAAAATTCATATTGTTAATTATTAACAAAATACTAATTATTTTGTTGTTTTTTATTAAATGAAGATAAAATTTATTATTTTCTTGGTTTATCATCTTTAATTTGAAAATTGTTTATCTTTTTGTAGTATGAATGATTTTGTCTTTCATTTTGGTTATATATTTCTTAAAAAATATTTTTCAATAAAATCTCTATTTTTTTTTTATCATTTTCATTTTTTTTTTAATTTATTGTTATTGTTATATTATTTCACTTAAAAATTTGTTTATCTTTCTCTAGAAAAAAACATAAAATTTCTTGTTTATAAAATTCAATGTCAAATAAAAGAATAGATACTTCTGGAGAGTTTTATTCAATTTTTAATTTTTATAAGGATCTTTGATATATTGAATTTTGTTAATAATAAATTTATTAAATCAAATAACTCATAATATTGGTTTTTTATTTCTACAAGATACTTATTTAATTACATATTTATTACATATTTATGAAGAATCAATACTCAATGTTTTTGAGTAATAATACTTTAAAAATAGCAAAATATAGATAATATCTTTATTTTTTCGAATAATTAACTAAATTATGATATAGTTTCATATTAATATAATAGTAATTAATATTTTAATGATACGGTATTGGTACTTATGATTATATTAATATTGTTTCATATAAAATTGATATTTATTAATTCAAAAGATAATAAGATACTATAAAACAGTAACAAAAAAAATTCATTATAATACTTTATATAATAGAAGAGAAATAATATTAAATAATATACATCTTTTTAGTTTATTTTACTTGAAAATGTATGTTCTTTTTGTTATAAACAATTTCTTTAGTTGATAAAATTTGATAATGTTTGGGAAAAACTTGAAATTAAATTTTTTTAGATAAAACCAATTTGAATGTCAACGCAACGACATCCTCCAGTAAATTTTAATGATAGAGCAAAGTTGTTTATTGGTGGTCTCAGTAGTAATAGAATTGATTTACAAATTCAAGCACTAAGGAATATAGAAATTGAATTTCTTGAATATGAAGATGATGCAGCAGAAAAGTCATTGCTTTATTCATTTACAAAATATGAAAAGAAGGCACCTAAATCTAATTATTCACATCATGTCGCAACAAAAAAAGAGTTAATAAATTTTCTAGAACATACGTCAAAGATTATTATTAATTTAGTTGTTACTTGTCCTCATGAAGAATTACTACGTCATTCAATTCCTATTATAATTAGACTATATCAAAATAAGTTATTACCAAATAACTTTTTAAAAAAATTATATCAAAATGCAGAAAGGTTGTCTGGGACAATTGTTATGAGAGCACAAGATTTAATCCTGAGATTATTTAATAAATTATCTTCGGAAGAAAAACAATATTTTAAATTATTAGCCATTAATGGGTCTGAAATTGGTCAAATTGAATCTCTTCATTTTCTTTGTAAACTATTAGCAATACACGAAATTCCTACTGAGGTTTTTCAAAAATTAATAAAACCAATTTGTAAGAACATTCAACACTTAGAAAGTGATGTTTTTCCTTTAATACAATTTCCTGAACTAAGCGTGTTATTAAGGAAAAGTCTATTAACAGAATATATAACAAATTTTCAAGACATAGGAGTTTTAAGTGCACTTAAGGTTATTGCAGAGACTGCTCCATTCGAAAGTGATGTAGATGATATTAAACAGTTACTCGATATGTCTATTTTTAATGAAACCGAAAATTTAAAAGATGTATTGATTAACTTAGCACAGAAAAATGAAAATTTATTTCCTTCTTGTTTACTAGGAATGATAAGACTTGAGGGATTCAACGAAACAACAAAATGGTTAACAGAAGAAATGATTATTAGTCATATTGAAGATTTAATGAAAGTTCTTCTGACATACAACGAATTACCTGAAACATCATATTCAATTGTAATAAATGCCTTTATTCAATACAACATTTTAATAACAAAAAGTATTCACACCGAATCTAATGGTAATATTATATTCGATAATTATAATAATTTAGTTGGAAAAGAAATACTCTGGGATGTATTTTTAAAAAAGAAAAATCAAAACATTGAAAATCTTTTAATGAAAGTATATCAAGGAAAATCAAAGGAATATATCATTGATGCTTTACATGCCTTTATGAAAAATCCACAACTCATTGCTGCTGAAATAATTGAAAAATCATTAAAAGATTTAAAACAATCACTGGAAGAAAATAACAAGGGAATGATTAAATTAAAACGAATTATTAAATTAAAATGCAATATTCCCGTTGGAAAAATTAAAGTTAAAAACATATCATATTTGTATCAATCCATTGATGATATCAAACAATTAAAATCTTTTTCAGAAGAAATTAATAATAAAATCATACAAACTAAACAAAAACTTGAACCAGAAATTGAAATTGAAGAAAAAGAGTATTTATTTGAAACACCAATTGAAGTTATAATCACTGATATATTAGCAAATGTGTATAAACAAAAAGGTACTTCAGCAGAATGGATAAAAAGAGTTATTAAAAACAATAAGTATTTGGTTACCACTCAAATTGATGGTAAAGACGTTAATATAAATGATATTATTGGAAACTTAGTTAAGAAAGATGGGAGTATTTTTTTGTATCTTCAGGAAGGAGTTAAAAAATTAAATGGTCAAAAATTAACAAATGAAAAAAGTATTAATACAATAATTCAATGTGAACCAAAAACAATAAAACAACTATCTTTTATAATTGAAGAAAATGAAATAAAAAATGTTATTGAACTTATTCAAAAAAAAGAAATGTATAACATTGGAATTATACTTCTAAAAGAAATTAATCCATTTATTAAATGGAGACTATCAGCAATTGAAAACTGTAAAGAACAAACTGGTTATGAATTTATTGGATTCGAACGATTAATGGCACAGAATGAAATAAATGAGGATGAATTTAAAAAACTTATTTCAATGTTTTGTCATTCTATTGAAATAAGAAAAGGTAATGAGAAATATCTTGCTGAAGTTCTCTTACATTTTGAACAACTAATCAAAAAAGAATTATGGCATATAAATGAAGAAGAAATCAAAAAAATTCAAAAAAGAAATATTACAGAAGGAAATGAAAGAATTATTACTACAATATGTGATATCATATTATTAAGAAATAATCAAACAATTGAATGGAATAAAGAAGTGGTCATAGAACCAATAAAAAGAGTGGTTAAAGAATTGATGAACGAAGAATTATTTGAAACGTTAATTCCTTATTTAGAAGAGCCAAGTGAATTAGTTGAAGAATGTTATGAAATAATTATTCAATATATTGATAAAAAATATAATACTGATGATTTGTTTATTCAGAAAATGGTTGGAAATGTTGTTAATAGAGGAAAAGGGTTTAAATTTAGTGTTCGAGCAATGAAATTAATGAAAGACAAACAAAAACTTCTTCAACCTTATCTTATTGCACTAATTGATTCATTATTTCCAAAAGGAAAGTTAAATGAAATCAAAGAAGATATACTCCATGATTATATTGAAATGATATGTGAGTCTTGTAAGAGCTGTAATGAAGAACAAAAGAAGGAAATTTGTCATCATTTTGATATGATATTAAGTATGTTAGAGAGTAGTGGAAATCATATGGAAACAAGAAAAGGATTGTGGTGTGGCTTAACTAATCAAGGATGTACTTGTTATATGAATAGTATTCTTCAACAATTATTACATACTAAAGTGTTTTGTAATAAACTTCTTGAAAAAAGAGTTATTTTACCTAAATATATTGAAAATAATGAAGAAAATAAAGGTCAAATTGATATAAATGTTATAAATAGTGAAAAAGTTGATAATTGTAAAACAAAGAATAATGTTGACAAGGTCCAACTATTAAAAAAAGAAAATGAAGCTAAATATAATATTACTAACAATGAAACTATCACAAAAGAAATAATTCAAGGGATAGAACAAAGTGATAATATAATAAGTAAAACACCTGAAGAAATTGAACAAAACATTAATTCACAAAAAGAGAATATTCAAAATAAAGAACAAAATGAATTTATCACGCATAACAATAATGAACTTAAAGACTATAGAATGATAGAAGGATTACAAAAATTATTTGTTGAAATGAAAGAAAGTAAATTACAAACTGTCGACACAAAAGAGTTTTGTAAAGAAGCACATGGAAGTTGCTATGAAGAAGTTAATGTCTATGAACAAATGGATGCTCAAGAATTTTTTAATACAATAATATCAACATTAGAAGTGTGTAAAAAAGAGAAAAATATCATTGAAGCAAGAAAAGTATTTACTGGAGAAACAGAAATATCAATCAAAAGTCAATGTGGTCATATAGTAAAACGAAATGAAGAATTTTGTTCATGTGCATTAGAAGTAGAACATTACCAAACAATGGGACAATCATTAAAAGCACTATGTGAAGGTTGTATTTTATGTGATTATCGTTGTGAACAATGTGGATTAAAAAGTGATTCTCAAAGAAGTGAAAGATATAAAAAATTACCAGAAACATTAGTATTTCATTTGAAACGATTTGGATATAATGAACAATTTCAAATTGTCAAATATAATGGAAAATTTGAATATCCAAATGAAATTGATTTGAAACAATATTGTTGTACAGAGTATAAAGGAATAACTAAATATAAATTAGTTGGAATAGTTGTTCATACTGGAAATGCACATGGTGGTCATTATTTTAGTAATATACTACTTAATGACCAATGGATATCTTTTAATGATAAATTAATTGAAAACATAGGTAACGGAAATTGGTTTGGAGGAGAAGTGTCAAATGCTTATATGTTATTTTATCACCAAATAAATACATTAGAAGAAAATGAAAATGAAACAATTATGATTGATGACTTATTACTAAAAAGAGTAGAAAAAATAAATTATAGCTATATTTTATCAAAACAAGCATCAGAACCTTTTGTTATTGATTTTATTAAAGGAATTATTGAAAGTTGTAAATACATTGGAAATACATTATCATTCTTACGTAGAATTATTCTTAAAAAAAATCCTGAACAATGTCTTGGAGTTCTTAAAGAGATTTCTCAAATAATGGACAAAGAAATGGCTAGAGAGGTATTACAAAAAATGTCAACATATTATTTGAAAGATTATTTAATGTGGGGGAAGTCTATGATTGTCTCAGCAATTAAACAAATCCAAGAACCTGTTTTTAATGAGTTAATAATAAAAGAAGTAGAGAATGGAAATAGTTATGGAATCGAGGTTATTGAAGAATTATATAAATTAAATCAAGTTAGGTTGAGTACTTGTGTAAGACTTTCAGTTCATATTATTAAAAACCAGAAATATAATTATGTACAAGGTGAAATTGCATGTTCTTTTATACTCAAAGGAATTCAACAAAAAATTTATCAATTTGATGATGATGTGTTATTAAGTTTTAAAAGTACAAATGCTCCAGAAAATCTCATACAAGAAATAATTAAGAATTATCCAACTCAAAAAGTTAATGGTTGTGCATTAAAACTAATAAAAAGTGCATTAGGTAAACGAGAAGTTACTGATGAAGAAATGATAAAATTAAGAAGATTAGTATGTAATGAAAGTTGTGCAACTAATATTGTAAAAGAGTGTTTAAAACATCTTGGTATGGCACCAGAAATATATAGGTACTTTAAAGTAATTCTAATAACAATGCAAATTATATTACTTTCTCCTTTAATTTATAATGAATTAAAGAAAAAGATAAAAGAATTTAATGAAAATTTAGACTTTTACTCACTTAAAATAGTTTTAATTGAATAATTTGTATGACCAGTCTTTTTGTTAAAAATATTTTACATTTAATTTCTTTCATAGTTTATAGTATTTACTATGAAGTATATAAGAAATACTCTTGTGGTTTATTTGTAATTTTAAAGTTAAAATACACATTTGATATTATAAATTATATCTATTGTTTATTTGATTATTATGTAATTGTCTCAGAATAATAAATAAAATTAAGTTTTGATAATAACAAGATTAATACATTTCTAATGGTATATGACTCACTCTATAAGTTATTCCTTACATTAGCTAGGATGATACACCTTTATAACATTCTATTTTCTTTATTTAATAGTATAATACATTATGAATTGTATTAAATCTTTTCATTAAATTAATCATTTAAGTGTTGAATTTTAGGGAAAATATTTATTCATTTTGTGAGTCTTTTCAATTTTAAATAAAGTACAAAATAAGGTTGCTTAAATTCTTTTGTTTATGACATTTTATTTTATTAACAAAATATTGTGATAATAAAAAGATCTTGAGAATAAACAAGTAAAGATTAAATTAATATAATAATTAATCAAACTAGTAAAAAATTATCATTTATAAAAAAGATTTTAACAACAAAAGTATTGAAAAATAAAAACAGCTAATACAGCAAAAATGAATAAATTAATTTTATAAAATAAAATTGTAAAATAGAGTAATAAAAAGGCAATTCATAAAATAGTATATATTATAATAAATAATAATTTAATAAATCAGTTATTGAAATTCCATGAAAAAGAACTTAGTTACAGTTATGTCACAACCTAACACAATGGCAGATGTTTTCAAAGGGCTCAATTTCACTAACCCATTTTCTAACCAAACAACTCAAACCTCTTCAATAAAACCTAACGAACCTACCCAAATACAAAACACTTTTCATTTTAATTCGTCAACTCCATTTAATTTTTCTAATCAATCAACACCTTCAAAACAAGAAGAAAAAAAACAAGAAGAAATTAAACTTACTCTAAACGCTACTGAAAATACTAAACAAAATTCATTTACTTTTAACATTCAACCACCTAAAACAGAACAACAAAATCCATTTACTTTTAATACTCAACCACCTAAAACAGAACAACAAACACAAAACGAAATTAAATTAACTTCAAATCCTTTTGGAACTACTCAGTCAACACCTTTACAAACAGACAATAAAAAACCAAATGATTTAAAACAAACATCAAATGGATTTAATTTCAATTTAACTGGTTTGTTTGGTTCTTCCACCCCATCAACTTTGCTTCAAAAACAAGACACTACTCCATTGACAAATTCATCTTCAGGGTCATTACAACCAAGTAGTTCTTCAACAAATAGTAAGGATAATAAACCAATGGGATTAACACTTTCATTAAACCTTAGTCCAAATGAACTTCCATCATCTCTCAATTTCACTTCTACTTCTAAACAATCATTATCTAGTACATTTACACAATCTAACAATAAACATGATACAATAAATCCTGGTTTAACAAAAACAGAAGAGGAAACTGATGCAGAAGAAGAAGAAGAAGAATATGATGAGGATGATGAAGAGTCTTATGAAGAAGATAATAGTGATGATAGTGGGTCATGTATTACTATTCCGTCAGACCTTATTAGCAATACAAATGTTAGTAGTAATGAACATAATGAATTTAATTTTACTACAGAAGAAGAGGATATTGATTTGTTATTAAAGAAGTGTCAAAGTGAAGGAGGGTTACAATCATTTATGTCTGATTATGAACAAACGATGAAAAATCAAATTCAAGAAATAAAAGAAACATGTGAAACTATAAACAAAGAAATTAAAGAAAATTATAAAACTGAATTAGCTGTTAAAAATGTTATTGCACAAACTTCAAGAACTATTAATATTGTAAATAATTATCTCGATGATGTGATTGAAAAACAACAAGAATTTGAATCAATGTTAAAAATGGCTGAACAATCACTAAAAGAATTAGACAGTGGTGTTCAACGTAAAGAAGGAAATGACTTATATAAAGTAATTTCTACTAAAATTGAAGAAGTTGAAAAACAATGCAAAATGGTCAATGAAACAATAAACAAAAAACTTGGAGAACAAGAAGACCCCTCGTTAATTAAAATTAAAGCTATGATTGATACTAATACTAAATTAGTCGAACAATTAGAAGAAGGGCTTTTATAATTTGAATTGATTATTCTTTTTTTTTTTATTTAAGAATTTTCAAAAGGAATAATAAATAAATAAAAATAAGAAATAAATCATCGTATTTATTAATTGAAGTCTTTTTCTTATTTAAATATGAAAATAAATAGCTTTTCTTCTCTTTTGTATTATATATTAGAAAATATTTATTATTTAATTCTACAAATAATAGTTAACCACCTTTCAATAAAATTTAAAAACCATAATAAATATTGTAAAAGATCATTTATAATTCAACAAATTTTTTCTTATTAAATATTCCTTTTTCCTTTCTTTAAGACTTGTAAAAAGAAAGGTGTTATGAAAGAAAAAAGAAAAAAATAAGAAAGATCTTGGTTATTCCTTTGTGGTTATGTCTAGTAAAAGAAAAACTGAAAACATCACAAATGATCAATTAAAAGAAGCTGTTACTCCTTCAATTAAACCATTTGAAGTTATTCAAAATGCAAGTAAAGTAATTGACCATATGAGTCATATTACCCGAGAACAAGATATTTTATTAAAGAAAGAAAAGTGGTATAAAGATATTAATATCTATCGTTTAAGTTTTGTCATGGTGATGAATTTTTGTTATTTCCTTTTTGAATTAATAATAGGGTTATATTTAAATTCTCTCATTCTTACTGTTGATTCTTTTAATATGTTAAGTGATATTCTTTCTCAAATAATTGGATTAACTGCTACTATTATTATGAAACAAAATTTTAGTAGTAAATTTACTTATGGTTTTACTCGGGCAGAGGTTACTGGGGCATTTATTAACAGCGTCTTTCAAATATCAATTGGGTTGTTTATGTCAATTCAATCCATTGAAAGTTTCTTTGAATTAGAAGAAGTAAAAGACCCATTATTTCTTCTTGCTGTGTCTGGAGGTGGATTAGTTGTAAATATCATTGGAATGATTATTCTTCATGAATATAGCTGCATTAAGAAGGTAAATAAAAAAATAAATTCATCAAACAAAAAAGAAGAAGAAAAGTCAGAAAAAAGTGAAATTGAGTTGAAACAAATAAAAATTCAAGATGAACCTCAACAAGAAATAACTCAAGTAGAAGACCCATTTAGTGCAATACGAACTCATGGGACTAAAAGAATGGTAGTAACACCAACACTACCAAATGAAAAAGAAATTACTATAGAACCACAAGACGTTGAAGAAAATAAAAATGTTTCAACTAAAAAGAAAAATATTAATATTAAAGGTGTTTTTATTCATGTTTTTGGAGACGCCTTAGGGAGTGTAGCAACAATTTTCGTTGCTTTATGTGTTTATTTAATAAATGGACATTGGAAATATTATCTTGATCCTATTTCAAGTCTTATAGTTTCATTAGTAATGATGGTTTCTGGTATGCCTTTATTATATTCATGTATTCGAATTGTTATGCAAGTTGTTCCTAAGCGATTTGACTTAGAAAAGATTAGAGAAAGTATTTTAGAACATCCAGATGTTGTTGGAGTTCATGACCTTCATATTTGGCAATTAAACAATAAAATTGGTGTTGCAACATTAAAAGTTGAGTTAAATGAAAAAGTTGCTTCACAAGGAAGCGTCAGTGATGATATAAGAAAAATATTAAATAATAATGATATTCCCTTAACGACTATTGAATGTATATGCCCAACTCCTAAAAGAACACCGTCATCAAGAGAATGTTTCTTTTGACTTAGTTTATTCTTTAACTATACATATCATTAAATATATTCAATTATGCTTTTTGTATTAGGTTTTGTTGGTTAAGCATTTTTAAATAAAGAAGAAACCCGTCATTTGGTTTTATTGATGGTCGTTTTTGCTTTACTAAATTATACGCTTCAGTAAAACTCATTTTCTTTTTCAAAATCAAATATGCAATAACAACTGTTGCACTTCTTGAAACACCAGCATTACAATGGCAAATAACTGCTTCTTCTTGGTTCAAACATAGGTCAATATAGTCAATACATTCATTCATTAATGGTTTGATATTAAATGAAGGTAAGTCTAACAGTTCAATATTTTTATAATCAAATTCATTGGGAAATAGAGAAGGGATTAATGGAGCAACACATAAAATATGTTTAATTCCAAGAGAATGTAAATACATTTTATTTGTTACACAGTCTTGACTCCCAAGATATAAATTTGAAATGATCTCATTTGCAACAATATCCGGAGAGTTATCAACGACAAAACCAAATGTTTGTTGTTGACTACTTCCAATTATTTCACCACTTTTTTCAAAGTGAATTTTTCCATCAATAGCAGTCACTTTTGTTTGAGTTGATTTTAAACAGTTTCGTTGTTGTTTCAAACTATCATTATCCATAATATAAACAAAGAAACTTAAAAAGATTAAATAAAAAAGAGGTGAAAAATTAAAAATAAGTTCAGAATTTCTATAGTTACTATTTGAAAAAAACTCAGAAGTGGCTGTTAAAGAAAGTTTCATCATTAATCACTGGATTTGCTGGTCTCCCTATATACATAGGATCTTGGTCTTTCTCTTCATCAAGTTCTGTTGTAAAATTTTTGTTTTTAAATATCTCTCTTACTTCAAAATCAGCAAGAAGTGTTGAAGTACTTGCTTGTGAACAATCCCTATTTACTATAAGTCCTTTCATTTTAAGTTAATTTAATAATTTTCTATTTAGAATGAAAAAGTAGATTATTACTCTTTTCACTTTATTTTGAATTCCAAAAAAAAAGATTTTTTTAAAGAGCAAACATTAAAGAATTATCACAAGTAGGAGGTGCTGTTTCAATTCCAATTGCTATTGGAGATGCAACTTCGTCGTGAATACAGCGAATAGTTATTCCGTTCATTTTATTAACAACTATTATTTATTAGTTGAGTATCTTTTTTTTTTGATTTCCCAAAAATATCTTTTATCACATTTCAATTGTCAATAATTTCAATCTTCTTTGATTTTTTTTCATCTTTTTCACTATTTTTAAACATGATTTTTTGTTAAAATCTAAATATATTAATCTTCTTTAACATTTATCGTTTTTATAGTTCAAAAATTGTTTGTCGATAGAGTCTATTCCAGTTTTTATTCGAACAATCCAGAAAGACTCACAAAATGTGTTATGTTTTGTGATAACGTTCTAACAAAACAATGAAAAGAAACAGTCAATATACCAAGTGATAGTAGGGGGGGGTTTAGATTAATAAATTGCAGGTTTGAGCTTTTTCATCAAGGCACAAAACTCAACATCAAAAGGTCTATAACGTTAGTATAATGACAAAATTTTTTCGAAAAAGTTACTGTAATTTGTATAAACGCCTCAAAAAAAACAAAAAACAAACTCGAGTTGATTTGTCACGTCATCAAAAAGTTCATCACTTTGAGGAAAAACCAATAATTTTTTTATTTGAGAATGCATTCCAATAAGGATTGTATGTTTATAGAATTGATTCTCTAATAAAAGAGAACCAAAATTAAAACATTCTTGAACAGAATGATTTTTTACAAGTTGATAACAAGAATGGTGTAATTGAAGAAGTTTTACATTTTTATTTTGGACTCCTTCTAAACACATTATAATAAAAGGATGACTATCCCCAATAATAGAAAACACCTCATCCATATTTCCTTCTTTTAATTCATATGCAAGTTTACTTGTTATATAATTTTGAATTGAAGATGAAATTTTCTTTTCAATGTCTGAGGCATTTTCTAATGTTCTTCCATGATAAATAGAATGGACTATATCATTAATTAAATTGACATTAACATTTTCAAGAAGTTGTAGTGTTGATAATAATGCATTTTCTCTTCCCATCATTACATCAATGACTCTAATAAATGCTGCTGCTTCATTTTGATATCCACTTTTTAATACATTTTCAAATAACTCTATTGGACTTGGAGTAACTGAAAATAATTTTGGCCATAAGCTATTATCAATAATTCTTGAAACACGAACAATTAAAATTGGATACATGAAATGTTCTTTAAACGCATTATGTAAATTTTTAAATTCTGCTTTTGTAATTTCTTTTTTATCAAAAATATCCAATGAAAAGATTAATAATTCTCTTAGTGTATCAGCTGACATTTCTTCTTTTCTTCCTTCCAATAAGTGTAGTAACGTCAAATGAGATGCACAAGGAATTGGAACAATGTTACCTTGATCAATACAAAGTATTTCATCAGTAAGTGTAAATGGAGAATCCATTAATTTTGGTAATTTATATGTCTGAAATAAAACAATAGCTGTTGAAGGTAAAGTATTCATTGATAATGAATGAGAGCTATGTAACATTAATGGAGGATATGAAATGATAATATTGTTATATGATAAATAATTTTGAACTTTATTTGAAATAATTTCACATCTTTCAATTTGAGAGAAGTCATCAATATTATAAATTGTTGATGTTAATAACCCTGAATCCCATTGAATTACTAAATGATGTGGTGTAAGAATTTTACCATTTTGATTATAATGTAAACAAAATGAAATTGGAAAATGTTCTGCTGTAACAATATCAATATCTTCGTTACAAATTTTAAGTGAAAATAACATTGAAACATCAAATATTCCTTCTCCATCAATTTTTTTAAAAACTGTTAAACGAGGAGAAGTTGTAGATATAATAACAAAATAATAGTCTTCATTTGATTGTATTAATAATTTACTATTTCCACTTGGAAAATCATCAAAAGTTGGTGAAAATAGTTTATCTGGAATAATATAATCTTGTATCATATAAGTTAATGGTGAAGACACTGGTGACTGTTTAGAAGTAAGTTCATGACGATCATAAATTGTAATTGTATTTTCATAAAGATGTTCAAATTCTGGATATGAAACAACACTTATATGTAATGAAATATGGTCATTAACAAGTTGTTGAAAAATAACTATTTTTTCTTGAGAAAATGTCCAACTAATAGCAATTCTTTCTGATGGTATTTCTAATTGAATAATATTAATTGTATCATTTACATTATTTTTACTAAGTTGATGAATATATAAATTATTATCACGTAATGCTAAAATAATAATATCCTTTCCATACTTGTAAAATGAAATCCTTTCAAATCCATTTTCAATTGCTGAGTCAAATGCATTTGAATATTTATAATATTCAATTCCATTTGATGTTATTATTCCAATTTCTTTCCCAAATACAACTTTAAGTCCCATCATATCATCACAATTAAGACTTTCTTTAACCTCCCATCGAGTAAATATATTAGATTCATATGCCCACAACGATCCTCTTCCAACACTAATAATTCCATGTTCTAATTTTCTTTCATTAAACAATTTCCCAATACAATTCCAATATCCATCAAATATCGTAATCCCAAGATTTTGATAATTAACAATAAGACTTCCATTTCTTGCTATTTTAATATCCACAGGAGTAAAATCTCCCATAACACCAAATTGTCTGAGATCAATCTCTCCTATTTTACTAAATTCGTTTAAAGCAGAAAATACTTCAATACACTCTGACCTACCACAAAAAATGTATAGTTTTCCTATAGCAATAGATGAACATTTTGCAAGAATTTTATGATTAATTATTAAATTCTCATTAAATCGAATAAAATGTGTGTCTTCATTTCCTCTAATAACAACTACATTTTTATTTGCTTTTATTTCCCCTTGTGGAAGGTTTAATACATAAGTCATTGGTCGAGGTTTTAGAGTTGTTAAATTCCCATTTTCATGTAATAAGAAAATTTGTTGTTGTCCGCAAGCAGAATAGATAGTAGCAGCAAACTTTTTAGTATCCAATAAATATGGAAATAAACAACCTTTTGTATTAGTAATAGAAAATAATGTTTCTTTCTTTACAACAGAAAATTGGTATTGACCATTTGGTGTAATACAAGTAAATGTTCCTTTCGATGAAAAGATATGAAGTATCTTTAATTCTATATGATTTGCTGGATGTAAAATACCATCGTCTGGTGTAAATAACATAAGTGATTGATTTGTATGAATAATTAAAGCTTCTCTGGATGGTGTTGTTTTAAGAATCATAGAATGGATGTGAAGTATTTTTTCTCCAATATCAACTTTGAACTGAACTCCTTTATTTGTTAATAAAAAACTTGCCATCTTAACTTCTCTTTAACAAAATATTTCCATTTTTTTATAGTTCTTCTTTTTTTAACAAATTTATTCCTTTCATTTTTTTTTAGTAAAAATTGTATTATATAACAATATTGATTTTTAATGTTTTTTATTAAAATTTATCAAATATAAAATAACAAAGAGAACAAATTATGTAACTACTGATGGCTTTTCTCTTCCTGTAAATTTGGTAATTTGAGAAACAGCATATGCTACTGTTACCATATCAGCTAAAACTTTAGTTTGGTCAGCCTTATAATCTTTGCTATACTTATCGAAATAAACTCTAATTGTAGCTCCAACTGAACCTGTTCCTGACAATCTGAAAATAATTCTTGATCCATCTTCAAAAACAAATCTAATTCCTTGTTTGGATGTAACACTTCCATCAACTGAATCATGATATTCAAAATCATCACAGAATTTTAATGGAACTCCATTCAAATCACATTTAACAGTTTTAGCATTATCTCTCATCATTTGCATCATATCTTCTGCAGCTTTCTTATCAACTTCATCAAAATCATATCGTTGATAATAATTTCTTCCATATTTAGCCCAATGACTTTCAAGTATTTCTTTAACTCCAACTAATCGTTGTGCTCGTTCAGACTCAGCTGCTAAAATAGAAACCCAGCATAATGCAGCCCAAATTCCATCCTTTTCTCTAATACCACAACATCCAGTTCCAAATGATTCTTCTCCACACAAACTAATCTTTCCTGAATCCATTAAATTACCAAAGAATTTCCATCCTGTTGGTGTTTCTGTAATTGAAGTAACATGGTCAACTGCAGCAGAAGTTGGCATTGAACGTGCAACTCCTTTGAATCCATTCTTTACAAAGAACGGAATGTCATTATATTTAGTTGATAAGATAGCAAGTGAATCTGATGGACTTACAAATGCACCTCTTCCAACAATAAGATTTCTATCTCCATCTCCATCAAAAGCAAATCCAATGTCATAAGGTGAGTCTTCTGGAATTACTGCATGAACCAACTCAGCAGCATAAGTTAAATTGGGATCTGGATGTTTTCCTCCAAAATCTGGCATTGGAATAGCATTTTTCAATGAACTTTCTGGAAGACCAAGAAGTTCACAAAACACTTTTTTGTTATAAATTCCAGTAACAGCATTAAAACCATCAACTTGAACTTTTAAATGATATTTAGAAACAAATTGTTTCAAATTTTCAAAATCAAAACATTCATGTAAATATGCAATGTAATCTTCTAATGGATCAATAACATGAACTACTGCTTTTTTTCCTTCACATTCAATTTCAATATCACCAACACTATCAATATTTAATGGTTTATTTAATTCAGCAATAACTATTTCTTTAATATTTCTAGCACTTTCTTCAATTTTTGAAGTAACTTCAATAGGAGCAGGTCCTCCATTGCTCATATTTAATTTAAGTCCAAAATCACCATGTTCCTTTCCTGCTGGATTATGAGATGCAGTCATAATAAATCCAGCTTCAGCTTTTCTTCTAATAATTGTAGCAGACTCAGCTGGTGTTGACATAAATCCACTTTTACCAACAACGATATCAGTAAATCCACGTGAAAGTGCAACACGTATAATAATATCTAAAGCTTTCAGATTAAGATATCTTCCATCACCTCCAATTATAATTTTACCAGGTTTTTGAAGATTACTTGCAGCATTAAACATAGCATTAACAAAATTTTCAAGATAATTAGGTGTATTTTCAACTTCAGAAGCTCTCTTACGGAGTCCTGATGTTCCCAATGTTTGCCCACTAATTGGTGAAGTGGGGTATCTTTTAATTGTTGCTTGCATTATGATCTTTCAAAGATACAATCTTCTCTTTAAAAGAAATTCTAATAATACACGTGGCACTGATCTGGTTCAACGAAAGTTCTTTATAGTATTTATAGAATCTTTTGTTTTTGACGTCTGAAATTAACTTTAAAATAATAAAACAGATAGATCTATTATTACATGAAAAATTAGTTCAATAAATTGAAAAGAAAAAAAAAGGGTAAAAATATTAGAAAAACTTAATGGAGAGAAACTGTAAAACAAAGAGTTAAATCTTAGTTTCAATTTCATTCAATTAATTATTTTCATAGCATATTAACTTACAAACAGACATATATTTTAAATAAGTTGCTCAAGGAAATTTAGAAAGAATATTTAATTTTATATATAAATGAAATATTATAATAAGGCACGTTCAATTAGTTTTTTTTTTGATATTTGATTTATGTTATTTATTTCCTATAATTGTATTTTCTCAGTTTTATCCATAAGTTAAGAATGAAATGTATAGTATTTTGAATTGACTATACATTAGAATTATCATCTCTTATTTTAAAAAAAAAACAAACACATTCATAATAAAAACCATAACAAATAAGTTATATATTCCTTAAAGAATGTAGTATGTTACTGGTATATATTTCTATTCATTATTTGTAAATAATTTGTAATTATAATCTCTTTGGAAGTAATCAATAAATCCATTAGAGTATGAAGAATATAAGAAAAATAGAATTTATTTAAACATTGTATTAAAAATTTAAGTTTATGATTAAATTTTTTGTATTATTTTGATATTCACAAGTTCAACATTAATATTTAAGCATAGAAGAAATTGATAAAAATTTGTTTATATTCAATTGTCCAATACATTGTTAATATTTGATTAGTTCTATATTCATGAATAAATTTAGAAACAGCAAAGAGTTATGATAGATAAAATCTTTCATTCTGTGATAATTTTTATTATTTGTATCTTTTGTTTTATTTTTATATTTTTTGTATTATGAAAATGGGTAATGATATATTATAAGAAAAATTTGTATTAG
>NW_001914867.1:162866-165291 GCF_000208925.1 Entamoeba histolytica HM-1:IMSS | reverse complement strand
TCACTCTTTCCTTTTTAGTTTCTTTTTGTTTATTTAAATCCTTAATAAGGCTTTCCATACTTATTTAATGGTTAATTTGTTTTAAGTTCTTTTTCTTTTTTTCTCTTGAAGTTTTTATCATTTTTATTTTTTCTTTAATAACATAAAATAAACTCAATAACACAAAAATTACATTCTTGTTAAACATGACTTGCTGATCGTTCAATTTGTTGTTGTGCATCTTTTAATTTGGTAATCAAATCTTCCATTTCTTCATGTGTGCAAACAAAGTCAAGTTTCCCCTCATTGTTTTGTTCTTTTGTTTTAAGTGTAACAAGAAAGACAGGACTAATTTCTTTATGCTCAGGACGAACAAAAAAGTCTAATTTCCAACTCACTCCTATAATCTTTGTTAATATTGTTGTTGTTTCTTTTAAGATATTCCTAAGCACCTCCTTATGCAAATCATATATCTCTGCTAAAACACTTCTTTTCTGTTTATTCCCAATTTCGTTTGCTTCTAATACTTCCATAAATTGATCCTTTTCAATATCATTTTTTGCTCCTTCCAAAAAGACAAGGCAAATACACTCATATAACGTATCACTTCTACTATCCATTTCATCTCCATTACAAATTTCTTGCACAATATTTTCACATTGTGTTTTTAATTGGTCTTCAGAAAGAACAGTAAGTTCTTGATTTAATTCTTTACAAACACCATCAGGTATTTCCATTTAATAAACTGAAAATAAATAAAAAAGTTCATCATCCTTTTTTGAAATTTCTTTCTTTAAATTATCTTCTATCTCGTTTTAATTTGTTTATATCTACCAATCACTAATAAGCGATTGGCTTATTAGCTGAGAAACCGAATAGTAAGGCAATGATATGAATAACGTAGAACAAAAATCATTTACCTTCTCTCTCATTACTTTTATGTGCTATGTATGGATGTTTTTTTGTTTAAGTAGCAGTACGCTCTTGAAGTTATTGTGTTTGTTAACTTTTAAGTCTCAACTAAGTTGTGAAATTTTATTCTTGGATTGTAAGTCTCAATATTGTCTTTTGAGAATATAAAGGAGTAAAATTTTCGTTTTTATTTGTCCTTTCATAAAACATAAAAATTATTTTATAAAATCTCAAATATTGATGAGATATTGATTTTCTTGATAGTCTTCTCTCAAAAAACAAAATCTTCAAATATTAGAAACAAACTAACACAAACTAATAAAAATAAATGCTTTTTGGAGGTGCAAGACATAATATACATGTAACAACTTATAAACAAAATTTGTACTTTAATTTATAAGTTTTTAGTTGTTAATCCTTTATTTCTTATGTAAGATATTATTTTCTATCAGGAAAAAACAAGTGCGACTTCCATATTGGATATTTTTACATAAATGAAATTTTATTTTAGAGTATTAGTTGTTTTTTATAACCAGATACTGGATGATAGTATCTGGTTAAATTACAACTATTTTTTTTAATTATACAAAGAAACAACTAAGTCTGGTAAAATTAACTTTTGTATTAAGAATGAGTCATTCAAGTTTCTTGAATATATATTGTCTACTTGCAATTTATAAACTTTCTTTAAAAAAAGATTTACAACTCTAAACCAAAAATTCATTAATTAAACCATTGATTAACATTACAAATGAATGAAAAAGAGATGGATGGACAATGAATTAATTAGTTTGATTTAATACTTTAGCTATTTTCAGTGCTTGATCAGGAGATATTGAATGCATATCAACGTGGATAGAAATTAAACAATCCCCATTAAATAAAAAGTTCTTTTTCATCCCTTCACCTTTGATTCGAATAATTTGACCATCACTTGTGACTCCGTTTTGTTCAATGGATATTTGATGACCATCTAAGTGGGGGATTTGTTTTTTAAATCCTAAGAGTGCATCTTTCAAAGTAATTGTTAGGTTAGTTAATAAGTCATCGCCTTGACGTTTAAAGTTCTTCTCTTCGTCATTAACAGTTAATAATAAAAGAAGCGTACTACCCATTTCACCCATATTTTTTATTTTGAGAATATCCCCCGTTTTACTACCTTTAGGAATGGTAATATTAAATTCGGTGGTTTCAGACACTCTTCCACTACCATTACATTTCTCACATTTTTCTGTGATTTCATTTCCACTTCCTCCACAAATGGGACAAGTAATTAAATGTTCATAGGTAAATAATCCCATTCTTAGATTTTCCTTAACCACCCCCTTTCCCCCACATTTTGAGCATTTATGAATGGCATGTGAATGTGCAGCACCACTTCCATTACATACTGGACATTGAACATTCCGTTTTATAGTCCTTTTGATAGTATTTCCACTATAAGCGTCAGATAAAGAGATACCAATTTTTAATTTAGTAGAGTGAGAATGAGAAGGAATGAAGTAAGTTTTTAAAAAGGGAAAAAGAGTAAGAA
>NW_001914867.1:156583-162766 GCF_000208925.1 Entamoeba histolytica HM-1:IMSS | reverse complement strand
ATTATGAATAATTGTTAATACTATCTTTCTTCTCTTATTATACTTTTAATTCCATTCATCTATTCTTTCTTTTATTTATTTTCTTATTTGTGTTTTACTTTCTTATTTCTTTTTATCACAACATTTTTTATTTCTTTTATTTCTTTATTCAACTTATTCAACTTATTCAATCTTTTCTTCTTTTCTATTTATATTATTTCTTTTATCTCTCAATGCTTATTTATTGTTTATTTTCATTAGTTTATTTTCATTTCTGAATATTAACATTCTTTCTCTATTTCAATCCATTATTCTTTTGTTATTATCAATTTTTGTCTCATTTTCTTGTCAATATAGTTGTCATTTATTTATCTCATTTATTTTTGATTTCATTGACTATTTCATTGAGAATATATTGTTTTAATCATCTGCGTTGTTAAACATCATTGCGTTATTGTTAAATATTGCACTTATCATTTTTTTCAATATTGTCATTCTTTCATTTTGATAATTCTTCAAATATAATTGTTTGTAATTATTATAATTGTTTTGTGGTATTTGGTATATAACGAATTCCTCTTCATAAAAATACAAATGAAGTGAAAAATTACATAATGCTATGAATAATATTCATTTAATTTTTATACTTTCATTTATTCTTTATCATATCACTCTTTGTATTTCTTATTTATTCAATTGTTTCGTCTTTAGCATCTTGTATTATATTCATTTGATTTTCATTTAAATTGGTTAGAATAGTAATTCACATTAAATACTATGAAATTCTTTTATTCATAATGAATAAAATAAAATCACATTAAATCAAATACAATTTATGTTGAAATAGAAATAAAATACATTTGTCATTTTATTCTTTTATTTATTCTTTCTTTTGATATATTTCTATTATTTCTTGTTTAATTATTTTCTTATATTTCTTTTTATCATTTTATTCATTTCTTTATTTCTTATTCTTTTATTCTTGATTTATATGATTTCTATTTATTATATCTTATTTGTTATCTTCTTATATTATTCATGTCATATCTTTTTTGTTTTGTATTTTTTCTTTCATTTATTTCTTATTTTCTTTTATGTTTATTTGTTTCATTTCTTCTTTATTAACACTTATATTATCTTATATTTGTTTCTATCATTTTTATCATTTGGTGTTTTATTATTTTAAGTGTTAAACTTGTCATTTTATTATTCATGTATTTTTATTCTTTATTTTATTATTTCTTATTAATCATTTATTGTTTTTATATTTTCATTTCGTTTATATTTCATCGTGTATGATTCTATTATTTTCTTTATTCTATCTTTTTCTTATTTCTTTTATTCTTATCATACTATTCAATATGTTTTTTATTATGTCATTCATTCAAAATCAATTAACATTATGAAATATGATATATAACAAATAACAAAGAATAAGAAATGATAAAAATGATGTGATATTCAATGAAATAAATGATAATTATAAATAAATCATATCAAATAATGATGTAATTTTCAATCAACACTAAAAAGAATAAATAAATTAAGAAACAAAGTTGTGAAATTATGAAAGAATAAGAATGATGAAGAATAAGATGAAAGAGAAATACTATTAATTATATAGTTATTTGAAAATGAAATAACAGAATGGAAAATACAATAAAAATAATAATAAAGATAGGTTGATAGAATGAAATATAGAATAAATTTCATTTTAATACATTTCAATTAATTCAAGGTTCAAGAATAGTATTTGATAATATTGAAGCATTTCGTATTTATAATAAAAATGATGATTGAAGAATAAATAATATAGTACACAATGACACATTCAGCATATTGAAAAGAGAAAGAAATAATGTAAGATATACAAATTATGATAAATAATTAAATAAAATAACAATAGAAGTTAACCGAATTGAATGTTAAAGTTAGAATTATTATTTACATCATTAGCACAATTTAATGTCAAAACAATACTCAAGCAATTATATTAAATTGTTTTTATAATTATACAACATTAACATTAGCTAATATTCAATTAACATATATCATTTTGATGGATATACACTTCTAAATGGTAATGTTAAGAATAGTTAAAGAAGAATGAAAGAAATATTAAGAATAGTTTAAAATATTGGGTAATAAAAACAATAATAAAAGAAGATTAGAATGAACAAATGATTAAAGACTGAATGAAGCATTTGAAATACGTTTGATAAAGATGATAGAACAAAAATTGAATAAATGTATGTGAATTAATATTAAGTGTAAATTATTTTAATCATTATATAATAATAATTATAAACAAATGATTTAACAATTATTTATATTCAGTGTCTATTATATATTCATTATATTTAATAACAACTTGTATTATTTATAATCAAAGTAATGAAATTCAGCAATATAGAGTCAACAAATAAAATCTATTTACAATTTCTTTTGTATTGAACTAACAATTAAAAAGGAAAATTACCACAAAATAGAATTATTATTTCTTTTCAAATAGAAATTGACTTTATGATATTATTCTTATTCTTTCATATGTGAATTATGATATATAGAATCATTAAAAAATAATCATTTAACAATCATATTTTAATTGAAATAATTTTTAATTACACAAAATAATATGAAACATCAAGAAAATTATGAAATAATCAATGAGTTACACTCACACAGTTTTAGAATCATTAACCATGTTTTATATGAAGAATGAGATTCAATTAATGAAACAAAACATAATTGTAAACATACATGAAACTGAAATTCTATCAAAAAGTCATTCAAACGTATATGAATAATACATGAAATCTAGTATTATTTAGAAGAACAACCATCAAAAAGATAAACAATTTTTAAAAAAAAAGTTTGAAAAAACAAAAAATAAACAATAACTAAAAAACAATTGAAATACACTTCATAGTTTACTAACATTTATTGAAGGTGATTATTATCATAGACATATTCTTATAAATAATTAATGACTTGTTTATACTTTATAAAAAAATAAATGAGGGTAATTCTTTATAAGAAGAACAATTGACTGATATTCAGAACAATGACAAAATGTAATATGTCATCCAATGATATGTCTAATAAACACAGATTGTTGTATTAACTATGAAATATATAATTTAATAATGATATGTCTTATTCATTTCATCTTTTTATTTAACAAAGTTCAATTTATCAAAACACAAATAAAACACATTAACACATTTAAATCACAATAAGAACAAAAACTATGAAATAAAGAAATTGAGTTAAACAGTGAATATACTATAAATAATATGATGATAAAGAAAACATCAAAACATAATATTCAAAGGAATAAGACACAACACGGATAAGAAAGAGTTAAAAGAAGAAAAAGACTAATAAGAGAATAAAAAGTAATATAAAGGAAAAGCACGAATGGCCGAGTGGTCTAAGGCGTCCGCTTTAGGCGCGGATATCGAAAGATGCGTGGGATCAAACCCCACTTCGTGCATTTTTTTTATTAAAATTAGAAGGTTATTCTAAAAATTTTTATTTTTATTTAAAATAATAGAAAATGGATAATACTCATTTTATTGTCAAATGATGTAATGATAAATAATTGATTAATAACAAGAAACAAGGATTAAAACAAGAATAAAAATTAATGAATATAATTGATATATATGAAAGAAATGACATGAATAGATATAAATTGAAATAAACAAGAAAGTCAAAATAAAAATGAAGAGAATAACCAACTAATTGTGTTGTAATATTCAATAGAAAATAATTGTATTATTAATTTAAATAATATTGTTTTCAATGATAAATATCAAATAATAAAATGAAATAACACAAAGAATAATAAAAGAATAAATTAAATATTATATAATGAAAAAATAATAATACAACATGACTAATTCAATATACTGTCTTTCTATTATTTGTTAAAGGTGTTACTTATTCTTCACTTTTATAACATTCTAATAATGAATAAACATATACATTAGTACAAATTGTATAATTATGTATTTCTTTCTTATCATTTTCTTTTATTTCATTATTCTATCAATTCAACATTAATTTTATTTTTTATCTTATTTGAATCATTCTGATTCTTTCTCTTTTTATTTAATTTTAAAGAAATTGATGAATGACAAGAAACATAACAAATAATATTAAAACAAATAATCAGAGCAAGAGAAATTCATATCAAACAATAAATATAAATGATAGAAGAATGTGTGAAATATGTATTATCTGTATTGACAGAATTATATTAATTATTACCATATGAATCATTATCATACTAACACTACATTGATAATATTGTTTATTTCATTCATTTTCATTATCATAAATATTTAACAACAATTTTAATAGAAACAAACAGTATTATCACAATAGAAATAAATATCAAAATAAAACACAAAGAAGATACAAACAATATCAAAACATAAATATTAAAAAATAGAAATAAGTATTAATAACAAAATTTTTAAGAATTTGATTTAATTGATTTTCATAATCCTCATCATTGTATTAATATTAATGAAATATTTCATACCTTCAATTAATGATTTAATTATTAATAATTAATCATTTCATGCAATAAAACATATATTACAAAAATATGAAAGAAATAAAGTATTAATAATATTGATATATTTCAATATAAGAATATAGAAATAAAATATATTCATAAAATAAATAGAAATACACAAATAAATACAACATAACATAAAAATAATATCATTGTTTACAAACAATACAATATCAATAAATGGATTAATACACAAAGAAACAGTAATAAGAATAAAGACACTAAAATTACAATTAGACTTTCCCTCTGATACATACAATCAATAATCATCAAAAATATGAAATACTTAATGTTTTACACAAATAATTCTGATAATATAACAGAAGAAGAAACAAATAATTCACACAACATCTAAATAATTACAAATTGGAAGTAGAGAATATTAAGAAACTGAAATAAATATTTACCAATAATCATAACACTAAATATATGTGTGTCTATTAATTAACCTTTTTTCTTGTGATCCAAGCTGGAAATTCCCCCTTTTATTTTAAGAAGTTGAAATTTAATAAAAACTTATGGTTAAAACAAATTAATTATTAATCATTCTTTCTGTTCTTTAATTTGAACTTTTATAAGTTGGTTCTTTGAATCAAATGGTGGTTGTTTTATATTCACATCTATTGGATAAACTATTGGGTTAATATTTGAATTTAATAGAAAAGAAACATTAAAGACAAACAAGTGCCAAATTCAGTGTCACATATTTTAATATCATCTGGTGGGTTTTTATGGTTTCTCTTCATTTGTTGAATTGGGTTAAATAAAGGTGAAGAGTATTGAACCTCCATCAAGTAGAATAAATGAGTTTTTTAAAAAAGAAAAAATAAAATAAAAAAAGAACTTAAAAAAACAATAAAAGAATGAAATTGTCAATATTCCTTATCACTATTTTTAGTATTTTTAGACACTTTATTGATTAAGATATAACCATCAATTTAGTATCCATATATTATTGTTTTGCCTTTTACCGAATAAAAATAATAACACAAACAAGTCATTTCACCTGCATTTAGTGAGGAGTTATTCAATAACAAAGCAGAGATAGAAAAAAGATGGAAGAATATGAAAGAAAGACATTCACACCACCATAAAGATGTTAAGTATAATGCGGAAGAATACAAAAATGATCCATTTTTCCAAAGAGAATTAACAAAAGAAGGACAAAGGTCGATAGTCGAATTATTCCATAATGGAAATTGTCAGAAAGATGAGTTAGATGAGCATATAAATTGTTATCATGCAGCGATTTATGACAATTATGCAGGAAAAGATGGAGATTTTAGCTATGCACGATTGAGAGCACATATATTGAGTGATCCAGAAATGATTGAAGGAAAAGATGGGAAACGGCTAGTAGTTCCAGTGACGTATTTTATTAATCCAAAACCATCAGTTGATCGAAGTGGACAAAAGATAGAGAAAATGATAGATGAGAAAAAGTATTGTGTTTCTGGTATTTGTATTATTGAGCCATCAACAGGAAAGATTATTTCATTAACAATTATTGACTTAACAGTGATGAATTCTCGAGAAAGTGCAGCACTAATCAGTGGGATTGAAAGTATAGGGAAATATGGAATACCAGATACAATAATTGTTGGAAATACAGCAGG
>NW_001914867.1:147481-156483 GCF_000208925.1 Entamoeba histolytica HM-1:IMSS | reverse complement strand
GAATATAAAACAAAAGAATAATAACAATAAATGATAAATAAAACGAGAAATGATAATCAATGATATAATAATAAAATCAAAGTATAAAAGATAAAATTAATATTAATATAAAACAAAAGAGAATAAATATAAAATGAAAATAGATATAAATGATAATAATATAAAAGATGAATAAGATGAATAAACAAATACAACTAAATATAAAAGAATAACAATAAGAAAATCTAAATAATATAAATAGAAAAAAACATAAAAAATAAGAAGAATATAATAATATATAGATAATAAGAAGAATACAATGATATAAATAATATAAACAGAGAAATAAATATAAAAATAAGATAGATAAATAACATATAAATAAAAGAATAAAAAGAATAAAAATAATTAAATATGATTCATCAAATAATCTATTTCATTAATATTTCATACAAAATGAATAGAAATGATCATAAAATATAAAAATAAATATTTACAGATTGTATATTTATCATACTTTTTATTTTTTTATTTTTTAGGAGCAAAATATAATAAAGTGGAAAAATCTAATTATGCAAAATACTTTGCATCTTTTTTCATTTTTGTAAATTATTTAGATGCATTTTTTCTATGCTTATTTTCGTACCCTTCTCATACTATTATTGATTAAACATTCTACCTGAGTTATGGTATATGTGTTATACTAATTATTTTTATTATATTTGGTGTTAAATGAAAGAGTTGATTATGGTATTTATAAGTTATAATAAAATGTAATAATATGACTATGGCTATCATTTGTTGGTAGTTATTAGTCATGATAATTCATCTAAATCTATTTGCTAGTTTAAATAATTTCTATGTGATTTTGTGACATTTTTGTGTTGTGACACTAATATGCAGTAGAAATAATGTAAAAGAAGAACAAGTAATTTATTGATTACTTTGATTTTTATTTTATATTATTCAATGCTCACTAGAGAATAGCTTCATTTTGTAGTCGAAGAATGTTCACTCATCAACCATTATCATAGTATTTATCTTTTCAATATTGAAAGTGATAATTTCATTCATCATACTGTTATTTACATTAAACTGATGCCTTTTTAAACTTTATTAACTTACATAATTTTTCATTAAGTTATTGTCTAATGTTTATGTTGAACTTATTGATTATTAAAACAATTCTTTTAATGTCATTTTAATTGGAATATATCAATAATATTATGTTATTATAAATAATTTTATTGTATCACCTCAACTATAACATAGTTATAATTATTATTTGATTATATCAATATTATTAAACATACTTATACAATGATATGTTCATAATAATCCAATCTTTATAAATAACATTCTTCTATTATAATAAATAATATTCCATCATTATAAAAACAATCCCTATTACAGTATTGAATAAACAAATTTAACGTATATAAGTAAGTATTAACTAAAATATAAAAACATTATTGAAAGTAAAACATAAAATGGAAGTGAAACATAGTTTGAAAATAACTATATTTATTTTTATTATTAGAATATTATCTTTTTATGTTTTGTTATTCTTGTTATTTTGAAGGATAATGAATTATTTCATTTCAATACTTCTTATCTTTATTTATTTTTGTTCTTTATTATTTTCATATTTTCATGCATTAAACGAAAAATGTGTTGATTTAAATTGTCATTTAATAAATTAAATTTGGTTTTGTCATTCTATTCTATTCAAATTAAATAAAGTGTTAATATTTCTAAATTATAAATTACTAAATTATTAATAATGAATTATTATATATGAAACATGATTATTAACATTAGTAATATATTAGTTGATTGAAATTTAATACAATTTCTTATTCCTCATATTGTATTATTAATATCAAATGATATATAATGATCAATGAAATACAATCTTGTCATTCACCATTTCAAAACTCATTCTGATTATGAAACAGACAAAATACATTTGAATAACAATAAATGAAGATGTTAATTTAATTGATACAATTATCAAATCATCTTACATCTCATTTCAATAAACGTTGAACGGGAATAAATCATTGAGAATTGATAACTAATCACATGAAAAGCAACATGAAATCAATATATTTCAATACTAATCATCAATCAGTTATTTCATCTTTTAAACACTTTGTATTTTTGTGTTAGCACTAAGTATAAACAGAAAAATATGAAAGTAATTGTTTACTGAGAACCTACAACAAGAATAAACAATGAAAATAAATGAATTTCTACCATCTCATAATTTCATCAATTAACACTACCTTAACAACAAAATAATTCACAAATATGAAAGAGACTAAATAAAAAATCTAATTAATTAATAAACATTTTTTAATGAACAACATCAAATAAACATGCAAACCAATATAAAAAAATAAAGAATAAGAAATAAAGAAAATTAATATTATATCATTTCATTGTATTGATTAAATGAAAAAGAAGATAATACTAAAATACAATATAAAATAATAATAATAATAATAAGAATGAAAATTATATTTCATTTAAATTAAATGAGTCGTTATCATTACAAAATCTTTACTATTTTATTTATTATATTAACAGTAACTAAAGTCTACTTCCTTCAATGAAGTATTATGCCTTTTTCGATTTTCATTGTACAACACTTTTTGTTTCTGACTTCCTCTTGTCATGACAATAAAATGAGAAAATATGGTGATATATGACAGTGGATATTATCACAAAAGTAATTGTTATTACATTGCATATAAACTACTATTTTTTTCTAATTTCATTTATACATTTATTTATATTATTTTAGTTAATAATTCTTTTTCTACAATTAGAATGAAGTAAAGATTTTTAAATTTCAGTTTGGTTGTTATTAAATATTATTTCAAATTTTATTTAATAGAGAATAGGCAACTAAAGGTTTAATTGTTTTTTAAAAAAAATATACCTAAAAGTTTTACTAATTTATGTTTTGATTAAACAATCCTAATAATGAGGGTCGTACCTATCACGAGAATAAGGAATATCACGACTAATGTCATCTCTTCTATAAGGACCAGAATCTCTCATTCTATCAGAAGGATAATAATCTCTATCAGAATTTGGTCTATCCATTAAAGGTCTGTCACTTGCTAATGGATCTACAGGAATATGATCTCTTTCTCTTTCACTTGATATACGGTCTGACATTCTATCAATTCTACGACTGTTATATCTGTCATAGTCAATTTCTCTATCATTGCAACTATCTCTGAGTGAATATCTATCACTTCTTCCATAATAATCATCACGAGCATATCGGTCTTGAAGATAAAAGCTATCACTTGAATAGTAATCTTTTTCGCGAGGTCTCTCAGTTCGAGATTCGAATCTATCACGATATTGTCGTTTTTCATTATGCACCCTTTGTTGAGGAATGTCTTTTCTTAAATACCTACCCATAGGTGAACCATCATACATAAGGTCATGACTAGGAGGATATAAGCCATTATCTAACCTTCCCCTTTCACGAGAGAAACTTCTTCTCCTAGGGGAGTCTCTTGGGGAATCGAAAGGAGGGTCTCTTTTTTTAAACTCAGTATAAAAAGGTTTTTGTAAATAAGGTCTTCCATCCTTAGGTTTAGCGAATTTTACATTTAGTCTTTTACCAGCTAGTTCATGTTGATCCATTTCACGTAATGCTTTTGCAGCATCTTCAGGACGGTCATACTCAATAAATGCATAATAAAAATCGTTTGTACCTTTACTTGATTTTTTGATAGTTGCTAATTTTTTAAATAAAATTATTCTCTTTTTTACGTTTTAAAAAGTATTTAACCAACATATAATAAAAAAGTTCATGACCTTTAAAACAAAACTTGAAGAAAAAACAAACAATTTATAACATTGCCATAAGGACTAAAAAGTTCTTTTAATTTATTTTCATCAATACTTACATCAACGTCTGACACATAAAGCGTTTTCATGAACTTAAATATAAATTTTAAGATTGACCCTTTTAGTTGTGCAAATAATTGTAAAGTATAATTAATTATAATTAATTTATTATAATCATTAATATTGAATGAAATAATGGGTTTAGAAGAATAGATGAACGTTTTGTTTGTTATTAACTCGTTTTTTAATTAAAACTGTCATGTTAGTGAATTATGAAATGCTTCAGATTATTGTTCTCATTAAATTAATCGTATATTTTTATGATTGTGATTTATATTGAAATGTAAATTGAAATAACATGAATTCATGATTATTATATCAAAAATATATGTCAATTAATGTGAATATTTCATAAGATGAATTGTATTAATAATTATCATCACTGAATATTATATTCCTTATATTTTATTGAAAAATCACTCATTTGTTCTTTATTCCTTTAATGAAGAGATATCACTTTAATAAATGATGTGTTCTTTTTGAAGGTGTTTTTTTTCTTTATTTGTCAAATTATTTTTCTTTGTTTAGTATGTGCTTAGCAATAATGGTATTGGTCATATTTACTTTCTAATTTTTAAGAGTCTTTTGTTCTGCAAATCTGAAAATGAATTCAAAGTTCTTTATATTCAATACCCTGATTTAGGGTTTTAGTTTTGACTTTTCATACTTAAAATTTAGTTTTATATAACAAATTACAATTTAACACTCATTAGTTTACTTTAAAAAGAGTTTGGAATGATAAAAACATAATATTGTATTGTTGAATTATTCAATTAACAATCTTTTTTGAGGTTCATTTTGATTGAAAAATAGTTCATCAGTTTTGAAGAAATATTTATCATTATATTTTGCAAAGAATTTTATTTGTTCATCTTTTGATTTACATAGTTTTAATTCAGGAGATAAACAAATTAAATCACTCATTATAGGTCGGAAAATTGGAGGAATACAGTCTAAATTAAATATTGTACTTGGTGGGTCATTATAGTCAATTCCTTCTTTTATTCCATTTACAATAACAAGACAAGGTGGTTTGTGAGTAAATTGATTAATTAAACTTTTTATTTTGCGACAGTCAATAGCTTTTAATTTGCGTAATTCATACCATTCATAAAGAAGTGTATTTAAGAATGTTGGATTTAAACAATATCTAATTTCATTTTCTATTGTTTGGGTTGTTAAATTTTGATTTTTGAATAAGATTAATTCAAGTACTTTATTAAAAATGATGTTAATTGGAATAATTGGATATACAGCATCTTCTATATAAATTACATTTATTATATCATTTTTATGAATTGTTTTTAATTTATTTAATAACTCTTCATTAAAAAATATCTTTTTATATTGTTCATGGACTATAAAATAAATCTTTTTTGATGGATATGTTGTGACTGAAATACCTTGAATTATTTCTATAATCCAATTAATCATTTCTGAATTTGAAATACAATTTTCATTTATTAATGGTTTTAGTAATGTTCCATTTTCTTTTATTGCATAAAGATGTCGTTGAATAATGTTTTCTCTTTGGACAAACACAGTATGGTCAATATTGTCATTTTTGACAATCATTTTTACTTCTTGAATAGCATCTGATAAATATTCAAAACAATCAATAAAAATGATTTGGTCTTGATGTACACTATTAATATTAATTAGTTGTGATGCAAAAGTAATTAATTGAGTTGAATTAATATTGATTTGATATGGATATTTCCAAACATTTTTAATATGAAGGTTTAATACAGATAATAATTTTAATATACAAACTTCAGAAATTTGATTATTTGAAGCAAACTCATGAAGATTAATTATTTCTTTAGTTTCTAATTCTTTAGTAAGTTTATTAGTAATAAAATCATAAAAAATGTAATTTGTAATATCTTTTGTATGAACTAAATCAGATGAAGACTGAATCTTTTGATTTATATTAAAATGAAGGATTAATGGTATTTTTTTATTTTCAAAAGAAGTAAATTCATTATTTGACTTGTTAATGTTGTAAAATTTGAATATAGTTTCAGATAATAATGAATCTGTTGATTTTAAATCATCTATAACAAGTTTTAAAAAATCAAATTTAGTAATAACTTTGTTAGTTATATTATTTAATGTTACTTCTACTGTATCTCTAAATTGAAGTTCTTGTGTATGACTAGTAATACTAAGTTTTTCTTTTAGGTTTTTAATACAACTCTGAATAGAAGGAGATAATAAAGATAAATTATAACAATAAGTATCATTAAAGAATATTAAATCATATATATCTGTTGAATATTCTGTAAAAAATTGTTTGAAATACTCATGCATATATATTACTGCTTTTGAAGAACATTTTAATTCATTTAATTTATTTATTATATATTGTTTGATTGTGTTAAACCATATAATAAATTGATTTGATGTATAATATAGATTTCTTCCATGAGAAGAATATTCATTATTAACAAAAGTGTCATGAATTTGATTCTTTTGAAAGTAATTTTGCATATCACTATTAGTGTTACTTTTACTTAATACTCTAAAAGTTCTTATAAACGATCTATCATTTGAAACACAAATAATAGAAGGAGATGTTTTTGTTGATCTTCCAAGTTGTAGATTCTTAGGAACTCCTCCTTTAAAGTAACATTTTATTTTTCCTTTTAATTGAATGACTTGATATCCAATTTCTTCTATTGTTAATACTAACTGAGGTGGTGTATTTTTAATTTTATTTTTCATTTCTTCAATAAAATTATAATCTAATGGTATATTTTCATTCTCTATTCCAAATGGAACACGAAGTTCATTATAACCATAATACTCTAATAATTTGTTATTTAAAAGTAATGGTATTGCTCGATTTTCATTTAAAAGATTTTGGATAGCATTAAAAGTTGGATAACAATAATTTTTAATAAGTTGTTGATATGTATTACTTAATTCTCTTTCTTCTTCACAAGTTAATTTTTGAAATGTTTTCTTTTGATTTCTTAATTTCTTTTGTGTCTTCTTTTTGCCTTTAATTGTTGAGGTTTTAATAATAATTCCGTTTTCATATTGAGACATTAAATGACAATTTAAATTTTCAAGTTTTTAAGTTTTAATATTATTCTTCAAAAAAGAAAAAAATCATTCCTAAAGTTGAAAATGATTATTGAAAAATATATTTTTGGTATAAGAAAATTTATTTATCATGGAATTTAAATAACAAAAAAGATTGAATAACTAAAATAAATTAATTATTAATCATTCTTTCTGTTCTTTAATTTGAACTTTTATAAGTTGGTTCTTTGAATCAAATGGTGGTTGTTTTATATTCACATCTATTGGATAAACTATTGGGTTAATATTTGAATTTAATAGAAAAGAAACATTAAAGACAAACAAGTGCCAAATTCAGTGTCACATATTTTAATATCATCTGGTGGGTTTTTATGGTTTCTCTTCATTTGTTGAATTGGGTTAAATAAAGGTGAAGAGTATTGAACCTCCATCAAGTAGAATAAATGAGTTTTTTAAAAAAGAAAAAATAAAATAAAAAAAGAACTTAAAAAAACAATAAAAGAATGAAATTGTCAATATTCCTTATCACTATTCTCATAGCACAAACTTTGGGTATCTTTGACCCAAGAAAACCATCAAGAAATGGAGTTAATGATAATATTAAAAATACTCCAGGTAATGGAAATAATGACAATACACAAAAAAAAGAAAAATTTATTGAAGACAACCAAGCACCATCAGACGTAGAAGAAATTAAATCAAAATACAGACAACCAATGTTTGTCGCTTTAATATTATTTTAAGAAATAAATTAACAATTATTAGAGGTGGAAAAGACCATAAAGTAATGGATATGTTACTAGAAGAAAATAAATTATTCCATATTTCTCCAAAAATTAGATGGACTCAAAGTACAACAGGGCATTCTCCTGTTCTTGCTAATCCAGTCGTTACAGACTATAACCATGATGGAAGAAAGGAAGTACTTATTCCAACACAATCTCATTATATTGAATCAATAGACATTAATACTGGGACTAAAATACCAGGGTTCCCAGTTATTATTGAAGATAGTGGATTTGTTACACAGGCTATTCCTTATCAAGAAGGACCTGAAGAATATTCTATCGTATCTGCATCAAATGGATTTATCTATTTCATAAAGAAAAATGGTGAGTATAATATAAGTAAAACTATCAAAATACCTCCAGTTTATATTCCAGCAAATTGGAATGATGGGTTAGAAACTGACAAGAAATGTGTGATTGAAAAATTAAATAAACAAGTCATTTCACCTGCATTTAGTGAGGAGTTATTCAATAACAAAGCAGAGATAGAAAAAAGATGGAAGAATATGAAAGAAAGACATTCACACCACCATAAAGATGTTAAGTATAATGCGGAAGAATACAAAAATGATCCATTTTTCCAAAGAGAATTAACAAAAGAAGGACAAAGGTCGATAGTCGAATTATTCCATAATGGAAATTGTCAGAAAGATGAGTTAGATGAGCATATAAATTGTTATCATGCAGCGATTTATGACAATTATGCAGGAAAAGATGGAGATTTTAGCTATGCACGATTGAGAGCACATATATTGAGTGATCCAGAAATGATTGAAGGAAAAGATGGGAAACGGCTAGTAGTTCCAGTGACGTATTTTATTAATCCAAAACCATCAGTTGATCGAAGTGGACAAAAGATAGAGAAAATGATAGATGAGAAAAAGTATTGTGTTTCTGGTATTTGTATTATTGAGCCATCAACAGGAAAGATTATTTCATTAACAATTATTGACTTAACAGTGATGAATTCTCGAGAAAGTGCAGCACTAATCAGTGGGATTGAAAGTATAGGGAAATATGGAATACCAGATACAATAATTGTTGGAAATACAGCAGGAAGGATTCATCAAGTTTCATTAGAGGATGGGAAAGTAAAAGACCCACAAGGATGGCCACTTCAAGTTGGACCAATAATGGGAAGAATTGTAGTTGAAGATGTAACACGAGATGGAGAACTAAACATTGTGACAGGAGATATTAATGGGAATGTAGTTTGTTTTGATATGACAGGAAGAGTTAGATGGGAAA
>NW_001914867.1:111860-147381 GCF_000208925.1 Entamoeba histolytica HM-1:IMSS | reverse complement strand
CCATAAAGATGTTAAGTATAATGCGGAAGAATACAAAAATGATCCATTTTTCCAAAGAGAATTAACAAAAGAAGGACAAAGGTCGATAGTCGAATTATTCCATAATGAAATTGTCAGAAAGATGAGTTAGATGAGCATATAAATTGTTATCATGCAGCGATTTATGACAATTATGCAGGAAAAGATGGAGATTTTAGCTATGCACGATTGAGAGCACATATATTGAGTGATCCAGAAATGATTGAAGGAAAAGATGGGAAACGGCTAGTAGTTCCAGTGACGTATTTTATTAATCCAAAACCATCAGTTGATCGAAGTGGACAAAAGATAGAGAAAATGATAGATGAGAAAAAGTATTGTGTTTCTGGTATTTGTATTATTGAGCCATCAACAGGAAAGATTATTTCATTAACAATTATTGACTTAACAGTGATGAATTCTCGAGAAAGTGCAGCACTAATCAGTGGGATTGAAAGTATAGGGAAATATGGAATACCAGATACAATAATTGTTGGAAATACAGCAGGAAGGATTCATCAAGTTTCATTAGAGGATGGGAAAGTAAAAGACCCACAAGGATGGCCACTTCAAGTTGGACCAATAATGGGGAGAATTGTAGTTGAAGATGTAACACGAGATGGAGAACTAAACATTGTGACAGGAGATATTAATGGGAATGTAGTTTGTTTTGATATGACAGGAAGAGTTAGATGGGAAATGAATGGAGGAGGAGGAATTAATCATGGGATAGAAGTACTTCGATTAGTTTTAGGAAGAAAAATAACAATGTTAATGTTTGGAACGAATAATGGAAAGATTCATTGTTTAGATGGAAGTACAGGAAAGAACATAGATATATTCCCTATTACACTTGGCAATAGTAGTATTGTTGGACCAATAGGAGTATTTAGAGATGGAGAAAGTATTAGTGTTAGTGTTTCAACAGGAAATGGGAAATTTACAATTATGGAAATGAGAATAATAAATGAAAAAATAAGAAGAGACATGAGAATAATGGAGGGATTGAAGATAGGAGCAAAGATAGGAGGGTATGATAGTAAAATAATAAAAGCACAAGAGAAGTCAGAAATCATATTATTTACAGGAAGTCATTCACTAGATATTGATGATATTGTCTATAGTAAACCAATACGAGTCATAAGAAATAATGGAAATAATATTAATCAAGAATTATTTAAAACATCAAAAATATATAAAAAAATAGGATGGGATAAAATGAAATGGGAAAAACGAGTAGAAGAAGTAAAAAGACAACAAGAAAAACAAAAGAAATATGAGATGATAGTAGCAAATGAATTACAAGAAGAAAACACTAAATCATATATAATTGGAACTAAGAATGGAATGGTACTATGTGTAGATATGAATAGAAAAAGAAGTGAAATTGAAGAAACAAGTAATATAAGAGGAATCTATATTAAGAATATAGATATAAGAGAAAAAGAAGCAGTTGTAATAGTTGAATATGAAGAAGTAGGAGATAAAGCATATAGAATTTTAATAGAAAGTAGTGATGGACAAAAGAAAGAATATATGAAAGAAAAATTAGAAGAACATACATTAATGAATATTGAAGGAACTGCAGGAATAACTACATATTCATTTGTTGTTGATATTCCAACAAGACCACAAACAATAACAATGAAAATTAGTGGATATAATTCAAAAGGAATTAAAACTGAAAGTACAATTGAATATTCAGTTCATACAAAGTTTTATGAACATATTCCAGAAATGATTATTATACCATTCTTTATATTGTGTTTAAGTGTGATTTATTTATTAAAAGAATATTGGAAAATACAAGAAGAGAATGAAGAGCAAAATACACATAGTATAACACAATAATTGACTAAAAATGAAATAAAATTTAATTTACTTTTTAAATAAAAAAAATAAAATAAAAACTTATAAAAACAAAACAAGTTATGAATTTATTCGTTGTTCCTTCAACATATCCTGAAATCCATAAAACAGATTGTATGTATTGTCCTGTATCTATTGGGACGCAAAATAATGACAAATTATATATTTGTTTAATGGATGGACAAAGTTTTTGTGAAGAATGTCTTCATATTCATCAAGAAGTTAGTGGACATCAACTATATCTAGTCATTCATGAAATACAAGAAAAGGAAGAAGACGATTTCTTTAAAGAAAAGAAAAAAGAGTATTGGATTGAAAAAGAAGAAGAAAATAAAGAAAGAATCAATATAGAAAGTCTTGAAGAAGGAAAAATAAAAGATTATATTAAATATATTATTGGAAGTATAGGAGTTGAAAAAAAAGTTTGTGAGAGTGAAAATAATAGAACAAGAATATACACAGAAAATATTCAACAAATTGCAAGAAGTAAAAAGTTAGACTTAAATAATATTCAATGTGAAGAAGAAGGATGTGATGTTAAAGACAATCTTTGGTTAAATTTAATTGATGGAAGTGTATATTGTGGAAGAGAACAAATGATGGTTAAAGGACATTCACATGCATTAAAACATTATGAAAAGACAAAAAGACCGTTAGTTGTAAAGATAGGAACAATTAGTAGTGATGGGACAGCAGATATGTATGACTATAATACGGATGAAGATGTTAGAGATCCATTATTAAAAGAACATTTAGGATTTTATGGAATAGATATTAGTAAGTTAAGTAAGACACAACTAAGTTTAGATGAAATTGCAAAAGAAGCAGCATTAAAGATGGAAAGAGATAGAATTGAAGAAATAGGGATAGAACATAAAATATGTTATGGACCATACAAAACAGGGATTAGAAATAGTGGAAATACATGTTATGCAGCATCAGGTGTTCAATTAATCTTTGGAATTAGTGAAGTAAGAAATAAATTGAAACAAGAATATCAACAATTAATTAGAAAGAATTGGAAAGGAATTGAATATCATATGACAACTCAAATGGCTAAATTAGCACAAGGATTTGTTTCAGGAAAATGTTCAGAAGAAGAAGACAATACTGGAAGTCAAGTTGGAATGAGTATTATTGGATTAAAACAAGGATTAGGTCATTATTATCAGATGTATAAAACAAATGAACAACAAGACAGTAGTGAATTTGTTCTTCATTTAATTGATAGGATGGAACAAGAAGGATTTAAAGAAATTCAAGAAAATTTAGAAGTAGTAATACGAAATGAAATTAAAGGAGAAGGAATGAGTGTTAATACAACTAGAGAAAAAATAATAGAAATGGGACTTGATGTTCCATATATGGTTTTAATAGAAAGAAAACATATTGATTTACATATGGAAGATATTATTAAAATGTATGGAAGTGTAACACCAATTGAAGGGTATCAAAAGAATGGAAGATATATTAATGCAACTAAAAGAATAAGAATTGGAAAATTTCCAAAATATCTTCTTATTAAATTAGAAAGACAAATTGCATTAAGTTATGAAGATGTAAGAAAAGTAGATGCAGATGTTTTTGGAATGGAGCGTATTGATTTATCAATGTTAAAAAGTAATAATAAAGAAGAAGAAAAGGAAGAAAAAGTTGAAATTAATCAAGAAAAATTAGAGGTTCTAAGTTCAATGGGATTTGATGAAATACAAGCAAAAACAGCATTAAGAATAACAAATAATGATATAGAAGAAGCAATAATGAAGTTAACTAGTGGAGAAATTAAAGAAATAGAAGATACAATAACAGATAAATATAGAGAAGGAATAGTCATGATGAAAGACATGGGATTTGATGAAGAAAGCAGTCGAAAAGCACTTGAGAAAACAAAAGGTGATATTGAACAAGCTATTATATTTGCAGCAACATGTAATGAAGAAAAAGAAAATAAGATGGAAGAAGAAAAAGAAAATAAGATGGAAGAAGAAGGGAATGATGATGATAGAAGTGGAAAATATGAACTTATTGGATTTGTGTCACATATTGGAGCAAATGTTAATTGTGGACATTATGTATGTCATATGAAACAAGGGGATGAATGGATTATGTTTAATGACAATAAAGTTTATCAATCACAAAACCCACCATTTACTCGAGGATATCTCTATCTCTATAAGTCAATAGAATAAAATAAGACAATCGTTTTTTTTAATTTTAAGTTATTAGAATATAACAGAAAGAGAATAAAAAAGTCAAAGAAAAGAATTGATAAGTCAAAAAGAAAAGGTCAACTTGAACATAAATAATGAATGAAAATGAAATACGAATACTTATATTACGATCACATATTGGAGGAAAAAAATGTTGGTTTGAACTTGCTAAAAATTGGAATAAGTATGGAACATATAAAATAGTAACAATATCTATGATTAGTTCACCATTTTCATATAATGATTTAATAAGAATCATGCCAGATATAATTGTATGCAGTGACACTGCAGGATCACCAAGTTATTTTACTGTGGATGAGTCATTTTCATTAAAGCAATTTATCACAAAAATGCCATGTAGAGGAATTATTGGGACATATGCATGTTTTTATCATACTGAAGGTTTTGGTAGTTCATTACGTATTTTTGATAATAGACAAATTGCACCATTATTTGGAATTTCTGATGATCTAGTTTTTATATCATCAAAGTTGAATGATAATATTCTTCATAGTAGTTATTCATCTCCATATCTCTATAAAAACATAGGTAATTCACATAAAATTGGTGGTTATCAATCAACAAAAACACCAAAAACAGGAAGTTGGTTAAAAGATAATAAAATTATCGGATTATTACCAAATGCATCATTATTATATCATACTCTTGACTATAAAAGTATTATTGTACATTATCATAATAAACATTATCATTCTTTATATATCAGTTCTATGCCTGAATTTTCATCTCAAAGAACATCTTCTGATATTCTTTTAATTTATCATTGTCTAGTGTCTTTATTTCTTCAATCTAAACAAAGTCGTTTATTATCTTTATCACTTAAGTCAATCAGTGAACATCCTACTATTCTTTATGACCAATTAATTACTAACAGATCCCTTGAAAAACTTCCACCTTATCTCCAGTCAAAAGTTTTATCTATTCTTAATGGTCAAATCCATTTCAATAAAGATGATATTAATTATCTTTCTTCTTTCAATTTCCCTTTCTTAAAACAACCTTTTCAAAATGGAAGTCCTCATCATCCCTCTACTTCTTCTTTATTAATTTAACTTCTCTTTTATTTTCTTCCACTCTTTTCTCTTCATATATTATTTCCTTCATTCATTATTATTGTATATCCACCCTTTTTACTGTCCTATTTCTTCAAAAAAAAAAACTTTAATACACAACTATTCTTATTTCTTTTTGTTTTATTTATAATCTCATTCACTTAATTCCACTTTTGTGATTCATCATTCTTTTCATTCCATCTTAGTCCAATTATTGCTTTATAACATATCTTTATACTATTACTGTCTATATTTTCTATTTTGATTATAACATACTCTATGATACACTTTCAAGAGAGAAAATAACTCCATCAAATCAACAAATTAACGGTAAAGATTCTCCACATTAACAATTTGTCTAATGATATTCATTAAACCATATCTAAATTTGAATGAAACAATGCCATAACTAAGACAAATGTTTTATTCGTAGTTAAGTTAGTAACTAATACTATATAATCCCATCTTCTGTAGTCAGAGTGTAATGACAAGAAACAATTGTTAATAATCGTTGATGAGGAAGAAAACTAGATATTAATTCTAAAACGTATAAGTTAATTCTAATTAAAGTCAATCTCATCAAAATGATTATCAACCATTATTTATGAAACTAAATATCATTCTTCATTTGTTCATAAATGAGTTATTATCATTAAATGATTTTATATTCATTGTTTTATTAGAAATAAAAGTTGTTGGTGTAGTACCACAAAAAAAGACACATACAAGAAGAAGAACTTACCCCTCTTTCCTTAGTCAACTTATTATTGTTATTCTTTTGAGTAACAAAACTAATACTACACCTACTACAAGAATAAACAAAAACCTCATCTAAAAAAGTGAAAAACTAAAATCATTGTAATTAAGAAGATAATTTAAAATATGGAAAAATAACTTAGACTTGATTTGTCGGAGAATGTGCTAAAGAATCTTCATGGACTTCAGTCAATAATTCACCCTCTTGGTCTGGTTGTTCATCATCAACCTCTGGTGATGCTTTGTCGTATTGACGATATTCATTAACAAGATCAATAAGATCAGCAGTAGCTTCACTAAATTCACTCTCTTCCATACCTTCTTCTGTGTATAAATGTAAGAAAGCTTTTCTCTTGAACATAGACAAAAATTGAGAATTTACTCTTTGGAATAAATCCATAATAGAAGTAGAATTTCCAATAAATGTTCCTGACAAATTTAGTCCTTTTGGTGGAATATCACAAACAGCTAACTGCATGTTATTTGGAATCCATGGGACAAAAGCATCTGGATTTTTTTCTCTTATTTTGTATAATTGTTCCTCTACATCATGAGTTGATACTTTTCCTCTCATAATACATGATGCAGTTAAATACTTTCCACTAGCTGGGTCTAAATCTACCATCATATTCTTTCTATCAAACAGTTGTTGAATAATTTCTTGTACACTTAAGCTTTCATATTGCATTGAAAGTGCACTTGAAACTGGAGCAATAGATGATGAGAAAAAGTGAAGTCTTGGATATGGAATCATATTAACAGTTAGTTTCTTTAAGTCTTGATTTAATTGACCTGGGAATCTCAATGAACAAGTAATTCCAGACATAACTGAAGATATTAAAGAATTTAATGATTCGTATGATGGTTTTGGTTCTTTCATAATGTCTGAAGCAATTTTAAATAATGCTTCATTGTCAAAGCAAAAAGTGACTCCAGAAGATTCAAGTAATTTATGAACTGACAATGTGCAATTATATGGTTCTACAACAGTTTCACTAACAGTTGGAGATGGAACTACTGAGAAGGTTGAAATAACCTTTTCAAAAAATTCATCTTTTAATTTACTTAATAATAATGTTCCAAGACCAGAACCTGTTCCTCCTCCAAGTGAATGAGTAACTTGGAATCCTTGAAGACATTCACAAGCCTCTGCTTCTTTTCTCACACTTTCCATGATAGTTTCACAAATTTCAGTTCCCTCAGTGTAATGACCTTTAGCCCAATTATTTCCAGCTCCACCATGACCAAAAATGAATGAGTCTGGTTTAAAGAAATGTCCCATTTTACCAGACTTAATAGTGTCAAGAGTACCTGGTTCTAAATCAACATTAATTGATCTTGGAACATATCTTTTAGTAGAACTTTCACTAAAATAAACATTTAGTCTTTGTTGTTGTAATTTATTTCCATTAAATATACCATCTGGAGATAATCCGTGTTCTTGTCCAATAATATCCCAAAACTTCTCTCCAACTTGATTTCCACATTGCCCAATCTGGAGGCAAATGATTTCTCTCATAATTTCTCTGATTATTGAGTTTCAGTATTTCTTTTTTAATCTTTTTTTCTTGAAAACCCTCAAACAGAACTCTTTATTTTACTTTTTCATCGTTATTTACTCTTCTTATTTTTATAGTTTTTTACTATTTTTTGTTATTAATTTACTGTAAATAAAGAAATGAGATTATGAGTTTTTGGAATTTAGATTTGATAGGAGATTTTACTCACTTTCTTTTAAGATAACAAAATAATAAAAAGAGACGTTCAAAGAAATATATAATGTTTGTTTTATCACACGAGGAGAAAAGAAAAATAACTAAGAAAATGAGAGAAGTGAATTTAGACAAAGACAAATTCATAACCTTTAGCTTTTAATGCGTCACCAAGAGCTTGTTTATGGTTTTTATCAGCAACTTCTACTGAGAATCTGATGGTACACATTCCAATACCTACATTCTTTTTAACTTGGAAATCATATAATTGAGCTTTTTGTTCAGCAATAATACTAACTAATTCATTGAGATTAATTGGTGAATCTGGAGCAGTAACTTCTAATTTAAGTGAACGTTCACAATTAATTAATCCAAGATCAATAACAGTATTTAATAATCTCATATTAACATTACCACCAGAAACAATAACTGCAACTTTTGAACCTTTTTCAATTGGAAGTTTTTTAGAAAGGAGACCAGCTAAAGCAACAGCACCAGCCCCTTCAATAATAACTTTACATCTCTCCATTAATAACATCATAGCTCTTGTGATTTGGGTTTCATCAACTGTAATAATATCATCAACATAAGATTCTATCATGTGAAGAGTTAAATTTCCAATAGTATTAACAACATCAGTTAATTCATTATCTTCATTTTGATGAGTTCTACAAAGAACATGATGTTTTTTAGAAAGATAAGCTGAAGACCCTTTTTCATTTTGAACACCATAAACTTTAACTCTTGGGTCAAGGGTTTTAACAGCTAAAGCTAATCCACAAAGTAAACTTCCTGATCCAATTGGTGCAATAATAGCATCTACATCTGGTAAATCTCTTAAAATCTCAAGACCAACTGTTCCATCACCAGCAATAATAGAAACGTCATCACGAGCTTCAATGTAAGCAAGTCTTTTTTCAGTTGACATTTCTTTGGCATAAGCTTCAGCTTCTGCAACAGTAACTCCATGTAAAATAACAGTAGCACCATATCTTTTCATTGTTTCTGCTCTTCTTGGGTTTGTAAAATTTGGAACAATGATAGTAGTTGGAACACCTAATTGTTTACCACAATAAGCAACAGCCATACCATGATTACCACTTGAAGCAGCAATTACTCCTCTTTTCTTTTCAGCAAGAGTTAATGAATTAAATTTGTTCATAACACCTCGTACTTTAAATGAACCACTTTTTTGCATATTTTCTAATTTAAAATAAACATCCATTCCAATATCTGCTGAAATGCTAGCATTAGAATCTAATGGAGTATGATGAATGTGATCACTAATAACATGTTTGGCTGTATAAACATCAGATAAGAAGATTTGTTCTAAAACTTGTTCGTCTCCTTCTCCAATATGAATCTCACTAAAAGAAGCATCTCTTAGAGCAAGTGCAGGAACTTCTACGTCACTCATATTACTATTCAAATGTTTTATACAAATTTGAGATGTTTTTCCAATTTTAAATTATTAGTTTATGTTCCACACCTTCCATCTCTTCTTTTTTCTGAATTATGGAACATTGTTTATTTTAATAGAAACTTTCAGAATTTATCAGAATTAAACTCTTTTACTCTCTTTGTTTGATAGATTTTTATTTTTTCATTTTTGGTTAGACTTTACTTTTGTTTAATTTTTTTCATTTTTTATTTAAAAAAATTTTATAATAGTAATTAATAGTATTTTTTATTATTAATACTATATTCCCTTAAAACGAAAATAAAGAAGAAAAAAGAAATTTAAAAAAGAATTTTAGAAGATTTTACTTCGTTTATGTTTGGATAACCTTTATTATTTTTGTAATTCAAACAGTATTATTTTTATATAATTTATTAAAAGATTTTTTAAGTGAGCTTTTATTAAAATTAAGACATTTTCTTTAATTATTAATGTCAAAATAATGAAATAGGTATTACTTTTAGAAGGAGGAAACAAAGTAAAATATATATAATAACATTTATTAATAGAAATATTAAAATTAAACAAAGAAGTAGTACTATATAATATGGTTGTATATTTAATAATATTTTATATAACACTTTTAATGTAAATACAATTATAATTTTTTTTTTGAAAAGAATATAATATTATATAAAACAAACAATAAGATTATTTAAATTCTACCTTGAAGAAATTATTTTGTTTTCGTGGATATAGAAATTTAACTGTTTTAATAGATGTTATGAAATATTCTTCTAATAAACAAAAATATTTCAATTAATAAAATAGTTTAATTAATAAATATTTTTATTAAGTTGATAATTGAACAATTAACCAATTATTATTCTCTTATTTAAAAATGATCTTTTTGATAAATATCTTTCAATAAAGAAAGAATTAAAAACATCAAAAAAGTAGTATAAATTGTACTTATAAAAAAATATTGTTGTTATTTAAAAAAAGAAAAAAAATAAAAACTTGAAAAAAATAAGAAATCCAACTCTACGTTGTGAGATGATTATTAATGGAACTTCTTTTGAAGAGTTATATAATGGACTTCGAAATCGTGGTAAAGACAAAAAAACAATTCAATTATATGTATCACCTACAGTAGATGCTATTGTATGTTATAAAATCTTATCAATGATGTTTGAAAAAGATGGATTATTACATTCAGCAGTTCCAGTTAATAATTATGAAACATTGTCAAGAGTCTTTAAAGAAACCATTGGACATACAGATGTTCATACAGTATTTTTTATTGACTGTGCTGGTTCAATTGATGTAAGTGAATTACTTGGAGATATAGAAAATATTTTTGTATATATTATTGATTCACACAGACCATTTAATAAATTAAATGTAACAAATACAAATATTGGATTAATTACATCAAATGAATATCAACAATTCATTGAACAAGAAACACAATTAGAAAAATCTGATTTACTTGAAGTTGATGATGATTTAATAGGATTAAATAAAAGTCAATCATTTAATAATTGTGAATATATAAGAAAGATGGTTGATAGTGATGGAGAATTTTATTCAGAAAGTGTAGGAAGAGTTGCACTTGCAATTGCAAAAAAATTAAATAAAGTAGAAAATGATATGTATTGGTATGCTGCAATAGGTGTGTGTGATCAATACATTTCATTAAAAATTAATGCTAAAACATATGTTCACGCTATTCAATATTTTATTGATAATTTACAATTAGAAACTCTAGAAATAACAGACCTTCTTCAAACAGTTAAAACTCCAATGTGTGTAAAGATGGATTGTCAATTAATGTTATTACGTCATTGGACTTTATATGATTCATTGTTTCATACAAGAGAAATTGCTTCAAAACTTGGAATATGGACAAGTAGAGGGAAAGAAAAATTCGATGTTTTAATAGCTGATATGGGTATTCCATTATCTCAAGCTCAACAAAGTTATAAAACAATGTCATTAGAAATGAAGAATAAATTTTTATTAAAGATGGAAGGATATTCTAAATTCTATCATTTTGAAAATTTATTTCTCCCTTCTTTCTTTAAAAAATTTGGAATGGATTATTCTATTAGTGCTTTTGATGCTGCACATGCTATAGGGTCAATCATCACTAATGATGAACCTGACCAAAATTGGCAACAACAATTCTGGGAAGGTTTTAAATTATTGTCTAGTACTACTGCTGAGCCTTATGACTTTGGATTCGCCAAATGTATTGAATCTAATAAAAACTTAGTAGAGACAGGAATTATTTTATTATTGTCTGGATCTTGTTTTAATGAAGCAAATAAATATCGATTTTGTTCTGTTAGTGATGAGTTATTATCAATTCGGTTTAAAACCCCTTATAAAGCATTACAACTGGCTCAATTTCTTGCAGAAGCATCATCGAGAAGGTATAAGAAATGGTTACCTTTTATTCTCGCTGTCCTTGATGCTGAGAAAAAAACTTTTGTAATAGTAGGATACAGCTCACCTATTTCTGTTAAAACTCTAAATTATTTTGGGGCTAAATTCACTCAAACAGCTCAAAATATGAAAATATCTATTCTCCAAAAAAGTTTTGATTCATTTGTAACAGAAATTCATAGAGAAAACCTTGTGAAATATAAGAAAGCTTTGCACAAATGTTTTACTTCTATTTGAGTTGGTTTATTGATAAATTTTTTCTGTTTTATATAACGAAAATAAACCAAAAATATTATAAAAAGCATCACCATATCACTTGCTATTCTCTTATTTGATTAGAAGAAATAATGACGACAAATGATTACAATAAGAATTAGGACTACCGCAAAAATTAAAATCAACCACTTATTTCTTTGGACCATCTTTTTAAATTTAACTGCATCATCACGATATGATGCAGTCTCAAATACCAAATCATCACTCTTTTTTGACATTTCTATTAGTGTAAATTCCTTCTTTAATTCTTTTGTAATATTAAGACTACAAACGTTTTAATTTCTCATCTCGAACAAGAATATGTTCAAGGGTTTTAGAGGCAATATCTTGGATATCCTGTAAATCTGCATTTGCACGTTCAAGGTTGGTTCTTTGAAGTCGACTAGTCATGATAATTAAGGAATAAACTTGGAATAATGAGATCTGAGATTTACTAATGGAAGAACAACATAATGATGAAATGATGGATATCATTCTACAATCTGTTGGACCAAAAGATTTTGGCTTATTAATGAATAAAACACAAAACTATCAAATTACAAAACGAGTATTATCATCATATGAGTTGAATGAAATGATTCAATATGAGAAGGTCCAAAACGAATTTCAAAAAATCAAAGGGGATATACATTCAGAACAATTACTATGGCAAAAAATATTAAATTCTAAAACACTCTATCAAGTATCTGAAATAAGAAGAAATAGGCTTCCTAATGATGAAATGGCAAAAGAGTATAGTATTCAACCATATGAACAGGATTACTTAAAACATGGAATAAAAATTCATAAAACTCAGACTTCAATTATTAATATTACTGGAAATGGAAAATTAGCTCATATGGGAATTAATAAAGGCATTGAACAAAATGAAGTTACATGGAAAGAAAATGAAAGTAATGATAATGATTGGATTAAGACTCAAATAAAATGTAATAAAGAAGATGATTGGAAACAATATATTTTGGAAAAAAAATATTTAGAAGACATAGAATTGAAAAAACGAATGAGTATTATTGGTAGTCCAATCACAGACATTAATGTACAAGAAACAATTGTTGATTGGAATAAAATTATTGGTTGGTGTGAAGAATGGAATAAAATAGACATACAAATGAATAATAAAGAAGGACAACTAAATGAAATGAATAAGCAATTATGTTTTAAAATGTATTCAATAGTTCAACAACTTGTTATGATGTATTGGAAATCAGATGAAGAAAGAAAGAAAAAATTAAAAACATTGATAGATAAAACTACCAATCAAATTAATGTTTGTTTATTGCTTTTAATATTTTCATTTTATGAAAATTCACATGAAAGGAAAAATTAATACTGTTTAAAGACAATCAAGAAGTTATCTCTATTTTTCAACAAATGAACACAATTATAACAAAAGCTCTCTCTCATTCTTAAATAATTTATGTTTTAATCTTGATTATTTAAGTTTCATTATTATAACAAAGGAATAGTAAAAACAAAAAAAAGTTAATATCTTGAAATTTCTTATTGAAACAATTTCTAATTATCTCTTTTTAATAATTATTGTATATTTTTAATAACTTGTAAAAATAAAGACAAAAGATTGAATAATAAAAAAGACTATAATTGTATGTACATTTCTAGAGTTGATAGTTAAATGTGTTATCATCTGAAAATTCTTCAGAGAAATCATTTGATTCAATCTGAGTTGGTGACGTAAAATCTACATGGAAATTAGAAAAGTCAACTGAGCCAAATGGAATTGGATTAGAGTCAGGAGGAGGACAGCCAAAATGAATCTTTTGTTGTTCTGTTAAAATTTGTCTGTTCATTTCAAAAGATAATGAAGAAGGAGTAATAACAGAAGAGTTAGAACTTAAATTGTCAAAGTGTATTTGCTGTTGGGGGATTGGTCGAGCAATTGTAATTTCTTGTATTTCCATAATGTTAATATACTTTTTGAGTTCTTTGAATCTTCTTTTTCTTTCTCAATGTTTTTTTCATTTTAAGATTAATCACTTATCAATAAAAAATGTATTAAGGTTATATAAAACAAATATTTTATTAAGTAAGTACAATAGGATGATTTGATGATTTTATTTTATGACGCAATACAGGGGAACATCCATTCAATGAACTGTACATGATTTTTGTTTTGTTGTTATACATTCCATTATGCCAATCTGAGAAGCACGTTCTTTGAGTACATTGATCTACTGTTGTATTTAGTTTTTTAAAGGCATTAGTATAATATAAATAATTTAATGTTGCTTGTTCAATTCCCCAAAAAGAAAGTTTTTCTTTACGAGACAATAACGAGTCTTTCATTATTCTTAAAAATTCAAATATAGGTTCAACACCTCCAAGAACTACACCAGCATTTAGACTAATATATTTATTTTTACAAAATTGATTTCTAATTTCTTTATTAAATCCTTTCTCAAGCCATTCATCGTTATAAGGATATCCAGGTTGACCAAAATAATTACAACGAGTTTCATTATTTTTTATACCATAACACTGAGTTGAAAATACTATTTCTTGACTTGAGAATGTAGAAAAAATATCACCAAATATGAAAACATCTCTAATGTCAATAATTAATATTCTATCAAAGTTCTTTTTATATTTAAGTAAATAATAATAATATTCTATATATCTTTGATTTACAGGATTTTCATTGTTAATTGGTTTTTGAATAACTTGAACCTTATATTTATTAAATTCTTTTTGAAGGTCTTGTGGTGGCGGTTCTTTAAAATTAATCATTACTTTTGTTGCAAATGGAATACTATTACAAGTAATTCTTAAAGCACGTACTAATTGAGGTTTATTTCTTTTCCATTGTTCAGCATTATATCCAATCCCATAAAATAATAAATCTCGTGAGTTATGTCTTTTATATTTAAATATTTTTCCACAATCTCCAGAATAATTGAAGTTACTTACATTAAAGAAATTGTCATAATAATTTGACTTATATAAGACAGGATTATCAATATATTTCATTATTGTATTTTGATTATTCAAACATACAATACAAAATAAGAATAACAATATTATAAATAATGATGGTAGTATCAAGAATATTTTATTCATTAAAATATGTGAAGTTCTTTCATTATTTCTATTTTCTGTTATTTCCATTTGATCTTTAATTTTTCTATTTTTTTATATAAAAAGGTATATAAAACATTTTTCTTATCTATAACAATTCAAAAAGTAAATTATGGTATTATCTTCACCTCTCTTTTTTAAAGGCAACAAGAGTTTTTTAATAAGATATGGTAATAACAAAACCAGATAAAAGGTTGTAAAATTACTTAAATTCAAGAGGAAATATCCAATACAATATATTTGGTCCTAATACTTTCTTAAAATTACTAAAACGAATTGGTGGATGATGAACATCTTCATTGTTATGTTCTTTTGTATTTAACTCTCCTATTTCTACACCTGATAACCCATAAAGTATATCTCTTGTATGAATATATAACATTAAAATCATTAGTGCTGTGATTGAGAAAGAGATACAAGTCATCATTATGACAAAATAATAAAGTAATCCTATCTTAAAACTGAATGGAGTCCAAATGTTTGAAACAAATAAAATTTCATACCAAAACATGGATAAATGATATGCTCCAACAATACCAATTAGTCCCATAGAAACAAGAAATTGCCAGAATGCTCTTAAATTGGTTTTACCTACACAACATCCTAACCAACTACAATGGTGGTCTCGTTCTAAAGTACATTTATTACAAATCACACAATGATAAGCTCGTGGAGGAAGAAAATGACTACAATAAATACAATAGCGTGCAGGATAATTTGTTTCTATAAGTTTTTTGTTATATTTTAGAGCGAGTTGAGCACGTTCAATAGCCTGTGATTTTTCTTCTTCTGAACAACTTGGGATATATCCACCATTATAATAGGATGGTTTAATTGGTAAAAACAATCTAAATAATGAATTGGTTATTACTCCAATTGTAAAAATCAACAGAAATGGATGTGATTGGATCCAATTCATTTTAATATAAAAACAATAAAAAAAGAGACTAGTACTAAACATGATTAACAATGCTCCATAAATAAGTATATATTTCTGGTATTTTTCAATCATTATTTTACCATCCCGTTCAGTTTGAATCATTTTGTTAGACATGTCATGGAGACGGTTGTAGTAAGGAGGTGTTGGCAAGTTTGGTTGATTTGAAATGTCTACCTCCATTAAATTTTTGAGATTAACTTTTATTTGAATGAATTTTAGTAGTTCCACTAAAAGAGAATGAAGTTGTCATTAACAGTGATAGAAAGAGAAGTGAAAGAAAAAGCTAGTTCTATAGAAAAAAAAAGAAATTGAAAGTTAAATACGAAAATGATGTATTATTCATTGAATTTCGAAGAAGAAAAAAATAGAAGCACATTAAGAGAAGTATTAGTTCTTAATCTGAAAATAAATTAGTTACAATAGACATACAATGAGTTCATTACTTAATTTTTTTAAACAACCTAATGACATAGCTATATTTCTTAATCAACCATTTCTTCAATATGAAAATATTTTTGAAGATTTTACAATTCACAAACCAGTAATTGAGAAGATTACTGAAAGGGATATCCTTAATATTCCTGATCCAACACCAACTCAACTCTGTTTGTCTTTTTTTAATTAAAGTATCAAAAACTAGACAATATTAATCAAAGAAAAATGTAATTAACTAATACAATAGTAGCAATTATTCCTGTACCAGAAATTATTTATTATCATATTGTAACAGCTATTTCAACATTTCCATTATTAAATGAAATTCTTCTTACTATTGTTCCACAACAAATGAATGAAATGGTATTTTGGTATAAATACTTTAGTTTTTTATTTAAGTCAGAAAACCAAAATTCACTTCTTGATGATTTAGCACAAGAACGAAATGGAATTTATTTAACATTAACAAGTGAAACAACTAAAGAAATTTATTTGTCTTATATGAAAAATTGTTTTATTGGACAACGAGGGATGTTATTAATGAAATATATTCAAATTATTAATCAAACAACAAATGGAATGTTAGACAAAACATTTTATAAATTCACAGAGAGATTAGAAGGTTTACCAAAAAATCAAAGTGAAATTAAATTTAGATATGAATTTCTTATAACAATATTTGGAGAAATATTTAGACGATGTAAATGTTTATATATTCCATATGTTGGTAATTTGGTATTAGAAGCTGTTCAATTATTTGATATTAATGATGCATTTTATTGTGTTATGGAATTTGTCATTAAAGCACAATGCTGTGGACATTTTTATTCATCACAATATGGATTAGAAAATTTAGTTGAATATATTTATTGTATATTAAAAACAACATACCCAGCATTAGATAACAGTTTGTTTTTTTTTATATTTTTTAATGCACTTTAATTTTGAAAGTTTAAAAATACAAATTTATTATTAGAGTATCGACAAAGTATTAACCATTTCATTACTGTTTCATTAAAAAGTTTAACACTAAAATTAATTGAACCTTTAGAAGTAATTAAAAGAAAAGCAATTGTTGAAATAATATTAAAAGATGGAAAAATAGCAGTGATTAAATTGTTTCTTGTTTTATTTAAATCTTTACATAAAATTGATTTTACTAATTTGATAAATTCAATAAAACAAATCGTTAGTTCTTATCTTTCTGATGACTCGCCAAACTCTTTATTGGCTGAAGTATTAAACTATGAATTAAATCCATTTCTTTTAACAAATCATATTTTTAATACACTCCAATTTCCACCAAACAAAGAAATGCAAAGAAGAATAATAAATAAAGAACAATTACAAGGAATTTCTGATATTGTAAATGAAGATGAATTTCTTGAAATATATACTATGCTCCCCCCTCGATTACAAATGCTTATTCCTGAACAAATTTTTACTTCAAGCATTGATGGTTTAAGTTTAAAAACATTATATTCAAAGTGTATGTACCATTCTTTGTTACTTATTATTTGTAGAAGAGGTAGTTATATATTTGGTGTATTTGTTGCTGAATCATTTGAAATGAAGAAAGACTTTTATGGTAATAGTGAAACTTTTTTGTTTACAATAAAACCAAAGTCAAGAAAATACTCTCACATTCAAAACAGTAATCATTTTATTATAAACTCAACACCAGAAGCATTAAGTTTTGGAGGAGGAACGTTTGTTATTATTTTTATTTTGTTTAATAAAGAAAGCAATATTTAATCATTGTTAAGTGGACATCCATCTCTTTCATTTGACTGTTATTTAAATGTTATAAGTCAAACATCACCAACATTTAATAATCCACCATTAGTACCAAGATCACTTGCAAGTCGTTGTGATAGAGTTGAAGTGTACTCATTCTGTTAAAGCATTATATGTAATAAAAGGAACAAAAAAAAAATAAGTTGTGATAAAATGATTACAATTACAATTTTGTTTTAGTGCTTCCTTTTTAATTAATCTTTCTTAAAAATAAGGATTCTATTTGTTTATTTTGATGTACTTAAAAATCCTTTTCTTCTTCTTAGAATAAAGAAGCAAATAAATTTCCATCAATCCTGTGTTTATACATATGAGACATAAATGTGTTTGTTGTTAATGGTTTTGTTAATAAAGTAAAAGGATTTTTCAATTTTTGTTGTAGAATATTTGGATCCTTTTCATTTAAAATTCCTTCTTCAATAAAATGAAAGATTGTATCTGAAACAGAAAACATTGCTGTAAATCCTTCTAATAAAATAACATCAAATACTCGTATTGCTAATTCGAATTTAAGTGAGTGAATAAACCAAAGATAATTCCATTCAAACATAAAAAAAGGGAGTGATTGGTCCATAATACCACATTGTCTGAACTTTTCTGCAATTTTTGGATGTCTAGTATCTAATAACTTTTTTGTAACAATCCAACATTTTTTAATAAAATTAAAGTCTTGAAACATTTCTTTTAAACGATATTTTGATGTAAATAATTTTAATGTTCCAGCAAAAGCACTAAGTTCGTCTAAAAAAATACAAAGAACAGAAGGGGCACATGATATTCCTTGGACATAATCAAAAGAAATGTCATGCAAAGAAATTGCATGCATAACATAAAATAATTCTTTTTGACCACCAGAATAACGAACATGAAATTTATAATGGAATTGAAAACTTCTATTAACGTCTAAGTCTAATTGTTTATCATGAGGAGACCTTGAATATATTTGTGTATTTCTTTTAAATTCTTCTTTTAATTCTTGACTAATTTCTTCTATTCCTAATATCCTTTTCCAATATAAAATTCTATAATCATCAGGAACTCCTTTATATACTCGCTCTTGTAATTTAACAGGAATATTTTCATCCCAGTTTTTGTCGAGCATTCTTTCCCATTTTCTATTTCTTTCTTTTTGTTGATTTATTTTTTTATGTGAATATTTTTTTACAATAAATAATTCTCCTTTTTCTCCTTCTACTTCAAAAAATCCATATCTATTAACATTACTCGGTTTTTCTACAACTTCATTACTATAATCATATAATAACTTGACGTCAACTCTTGAATCAATGTCTAATATATAATTTGCTAATTGTTCTAATTTATTCATAATAGCATATTCTACTGGCATTTTTCCTGTATTGTCTTTTACTCGTGTTAATGGATGACAGTCCATAGTTCGTGCAATTAATAATAAGTTTTCATTCACAAGTTTGTTTAAACAAAGATAATGTAGACAATTCCTTCCAACTTTATCGACTACATTAATTAAGTAATTTTTTTTAAATAAAATTTATCATTTTAAACTATATTCTTATGTAGTGAAAACAAACTTGACGCAGTGTTTGCTTTGTGCTGTATTAATAATTGAACAATAGATAAATTATTATTTTGACATGCCAACATTAAAGGAGTTGCACCAAACTTGTTTTTACTGTCGACACTAATACCTTTATTGATTAATTCGAGTATCTTATTTCTGTCATTCATTACATGAAAAATGTCATTATTTTCGTTAATTCCATCTGAGCTGTGACAGGATTGCTTGTCACTCATTTCTCTCCTCAAAAATGAGATTTAGATTGCTTTCTTAAAAAAAAAAAGAGAAAACTAAAAATAATGATTAACTTGTTCAATTCAAGTTAATTTTCTATCTAGTTTTGGTGTAACTTTTTCTAACTTTCTATTAGTTTTTTATAACTTGTTTTTATTATATGACTATTTTTGGAGAAAATATTCCAAGTATTTCTTTCTTGTTATTGATATTTTATGGAAATTTTCGGGGAAATATTTTGTTTATTCTTAGTTATTCTTAAAGTAACGAATATAATGTTATATACAACGATTAACCAGCGTTGATTTCTGAAAGGAAAAAGGGTAAAAATAAATTCATTTTGTTTCACATTCAATTTCTATTATGAATGAATATTTTATAATATTTAATAGATAATATATAGTAAAATCGTTAATAATTGTATCTTAAAATAAAAATAAAATCAGTTTTATGACACAAAAAATTAGTTAGAGTTTTATTAATTTAACTAATGAGATTATTCTATTCTTAATCTCTTCAGAAATAGCTGGTTTACTTGCTAACCAATTTTCTGCTTTTTTAACAACTAATTTCCATTCAACTTTATTTTCAGAGAACCTTTCTTTTAATAAATGAATAACAAAAAATGTTTGAATAACATCATTGTCAATACCATTGATTTGAATCGTAATAATTTCTTTAATTATTTCTTCTACACCAACAAACTCCCCATTTGCTTTTTGACACTCAATAATTTTTTCAAACTTTACTTCTTTATCAATAGTATCTTGGAAAAATTCTTTTTTTTCTTCACTACCCGGATTTGAACATTTACCATCTGATGTTAAATTCATCATTGATTGTACTGGCTGGGTGTTTGTCATATTTGTAGGGATTAAATCATCATTATAATAATCTATATCTAAAAAATCATAACAACTTTCACATTCTTCCTCATAATCCATATCTGAAATTTCTAAATCAACATCTTCCATGACATTAAGTCCAAAATTAGAATAAGCTGAGACTGGATGAAGAAGGTTCTGGTTATGGCACATCTCATTTAAGTTAATATTCTTGATAAAGTCAACTTCTTTTTTGGTTGTTTTGTCAACAGCAATAAATGCTGTTTCTTTACAAAGAACATGATATTTCATTGATAATTTTTTTGCTTCTTCTTTTTTGTTTTCACTTTCTAATTTTCTAATTTGATTAAGTGCCATTAATTGATGAACAATAATTCCTTTGGTTATGTTAATGCTTTTTGTATTCTTGTATGTGACTTCTTTTTCTCCACATCTTCCTTTTATTTCACTTTCGATATTTTGTCCTTCTTTAATTTCTTCGTTGCATTGAATATAACATGTTGTCATTCCATAGAAATTACTAATTTCTTTTGGTGTTATCTCTCCTTTAATATTCCATTCAACTGTACATTCATTAATAGATGGAATGAGAATACGCTCAGTGATTTTTGAAACTTCTTTCTTCAATACATTTGGGTTTTTAGAAATGGCTGAAATTCCATTACCAATTCGACCTATATTTCTAATTAATTCTACATCACAACTTCTTCCTAATCCAACTCCATGTAATGAATTCTTTTTTGAAAGGGTTCTAATGTATTCAATTGTACTTGTCTTATTATTGACATATCCATCAGTTAATAAAATTATATGACACTTCTCCGTATTATTGTCAATCAATGCTTTCAATGGTGCATGCATATTTGTTCCTCCATAATTTGCTTCAAATTGTGAAACAGTTTCTGATGCAAACTTTAATGTATCTTCATTATATTCTGTCATTTCTTTAAACATAAAGTCATATGTACTTCCAAATGAAATAATCTGAAATTTGGAGTTTAGTGGTAATTGTCTTAAGAATAATTGTAACATATTTCTTAATGCTTTGATTCCTTCTCCATACATACTTCCACTTCTATCACAAATGAAGACAATATTAATATTTCCTTCTTTTTCTTTATTGATGAATGTGGATGAAATGACAACTTCATCTGTATCTTCGTCTTTCATTCCAAGTATTAAATCCCCATTTAATGGAATATTAACTTCCTCTTCTCCACTTAATACCCCTTTAAAACTGAATGTTGAACTTCCTGTAACTTTGATTGAATATGGGATTTGTTGTTTTTCATCTGACTCAATCAAGTTAGGAATCTTCATTACTAACTCGTCATCTTGAATCTCCATATGTGTAAGATATTCAATACTAAATGTTACTTCACTATGTTTATTGATTAGTCCAAGTGTAATACTGAATGTTGTATCATCAACTTGTTCCATTACAGCTGAACTATATCCATTTGTTGTTGCATCACTTTGTTCAATTTTAGCTTGTTCTTTTTCTTTTAGTTCTGACTCAAAATCTCCATTAGCTGTTTTGAATGAATATCCAGTAACAGCTGATTCATCATCCAATGTCATAGTGATACTAACATTACAATCATCATTAGAATCATTCAGTATTGAGTGAATGGATTTAACTTTAGCATTGTTACCAACAGTCTCTACTTCAAAATTAACTTCAGTCAGTCGAACTTGTTTTTCTTGAGAAATAACTCTTCCAAAAAATAACATTGATTTGATGGATATAAGTTCTGGAATTTGTCATTTTATATCAGTTTCAATGATGTTTTTAATAATGAAAAAATCGTTTTGAGGTTTAACAAAAGGAAATTAAATAAGATAATACTTCAATTAAACAAAATAACAACAAATCAAAATCAAAAACTCATATAATTTATATTATTTTTGAAACCACAAACTTTTTTATTTTACTAGGAAATTTGAAGTTGAGACATCAGAGACATTTAACAAACATTAAAATGAATCTATGCTTTGAATTGAACTTTATCTTCTGATTATATCTCTGCCATTGGTTGGAGAATATTCTAATCAATAATGCAATAATATCAGTGATTATTATTTGTGATGACGTAATATCATTTTATTATAATAGAAGAGTAAAAATTTGTAAAGATAGTATTAATATTTTCTTATTATGATGTAAGTACATTTGATAATATGGTACTGTCGAAGAAAAGGAATTGAATGTTGATGATAAATGAAATTAGTCATAATTTAGAGTGATAATGTTTTATTTTTTGATTAAAAAATAAGAAAATAAAGAATGAAGAATTTTAGTATATATTAAAATAAAAACCATATAACAACATTATTGATTTTATTTAATAGATTTTATGATATTTATTTATACATTCTACAAAGTAATTGTTTTTATTTTTTTTTAACTAATCACTTGAACTAGTTGTACTTAATATACAAAGTAGTTTTAATGGATTACTGATTTATTTTGAATGAAAATCATTTTTAAAAACAAAAAAAGATTAAATGGATATACTAATTTTTTAAAATTCCTCATCTTGTGGAGTTGTTAAATTTATTGTTAAATTCACTTCTATTAAAAATAACATTTTTTTTTAATAATAAAAAACAAAATAGAATAATGTTAATAATAACAATAATATTATTGTTTTTTAAAAACAAAAGGGATTGTACTATCTTTAAAAAATTAGTTACATGGACTTTAGTGATGGAATAGATGAAGTTATTGAGATTATTGAGTCAAATAATGATTGGATAGATATTTATAGTAGTGACACAAATTGTTATTCAAAAAATGAATATAAAAATACCAAATACTTCATTATTCGAAGTAAAATTATAATGAATATACGAAGCGAACAATTATTTGAATTAATTAGTGATCCAATGAATCAAAGCCTTTATGACTCGAGTGTTAATTATTCAAGAAATGAAGGAAATAATGAATATTGTATTGATTTATCACTTCCAGTACAATTTTGTCTTCCAAAAGTATTTAAATTAACAAATATGATAACAGACACAATGCAAATAAGTATTCGGTATTATTTATCCAATGGGATATTAAAAAGAACAATATTTGCAGTAAAAAAAAGAAATGAAGGAAGTGAATTTATTATTATTGAAGAATTTAAAGAAAAAACAGTAGAAGAGAAAACAATTCCTTTTTTAAATACCATTCTAATGAAAAAACAAAATGATAATATCAATGAATATTTTAATAGAAATATTGACTCAAAAAGAATATATGAAATGGAAAGAAATTTATTTAATACAATGACACAAAAAGAGAAAGAATATAAAATTATTTATCATGAAAATAAAAAAGTTAGAGTTAAAATTAATATTGAATGTACTCAATTTTATGTTCAAGGAGAAGTTATTTCTAAAAGTAGAATTATAGATATTATGACTCAATTTGCACATCCAGAAAATTGGGATTTTATTTTTCCTATTACAGTTTTAATTAAAAATAATGATAGAATAAGAACGTATCATAGAGAAACATTATTTTTTGGTGATAAAGTTACTATTGATCAAAGTATTAGTTATAGAATTGGTGATAGTTTTGGAATAATCTCTTTTCAAACAGAACCAAAATTATGTCAATATGAACATTTTAATCAATGTAATATTACAGGTGGAGCATTTATAACATCTATTTCAAATATTCAAAGAATACAATATGGATATTTATTTACATTACAATGTTTAAATAATATTAGTATTAATGAAAGAAAAAAAATTATTTATAATTTAACTGTTATGAACCTTGCAATTCATGCATTCTTTTCACAACCTTGTTTAAATTTATTATTTATTCAAAATAAACTTCTTAATAGAAATGAAATGGCAAATCAATTATTAGCAAATGTTTATATGTTTTCAAAAATTAAAGACAAAGAAACAACCGTATCATCAATAATATCACATGCTCCTATATTATTTTGTTCAAATAAAACAGTTCTTAAAGTATTTTGGTTTCTTGGTCCAAGGGATCTTTTTGTTCTTCCATTTGTTTGTAGAAAATTTCGTGCTGCATTAACATCTGAAGTATCAAACCAAATTTATAAAAAAATATATGAACAATATATAAATAAACATACATTCGATAAACGATATCCAAATAAAGAATTAACGTCTCATCTTTATCGAAGTGAATTTTTATATTTTTGTAAGAGAGATAGAAATTGTGGTAAAACACGTGGAAAGTTATTTTCATTACAACAACCTATTGATAATGTTATTGTTATGAATAATGGTATTATAGCTTCTAATGGAAAAAAATTAATGAAAATAGACTTCAATGGAAAAATGAGTAGAATGCAGAGTTATGGAAATATAGTTAGTATGAAAAGAGGAGTTGATGAAGATACATTATATGTTTATTACAAAACAGGAGGAATTAGAAAATATGTAAATTTTGAAGAAACAACAAAAATGACAAAAATAGGAGAAGAACATGGAAAGATTCAATTTGGGTTTAATGGAAGTACTATTTTTCATATTGGAAATGAAATTATTCAATATGAATGTCAAACTGGAAATGAACTTTGGAGAAGTGATATACAAAATAATATTTCATGTGTTTATGATAATGAAAATATAATTATTATTGGTAAAGAAAATGGTAGAATAGAAATTTTAGATAAAAGAGAAAATAAAACTTGTTTTAATTTTGTTAGTCATATTGGTGGTGTTATAGATATTCAAGGATTTGACAATCATTTCATTTCAGTTGGAAATGATAATATTATTAGAATGTGGGATATGAGAATAAATGAAAGAGAATATGACAGAAGACCTCATACAGGTCAAATTAAAGGATTTGAATTATTTAATAGAAAAATTATTTCTTATTCAAGTGAAAAAGATGTTGTTCAAACTTGGATTGTTAATAATCAAATGAAATTACCACAAACATTATTTAAAACTGAAAATAAAATAAAAGGTTTTTCTTGTAATGATAGATATATTATTATTTCTCAACCTTATGGAAATCTCTTAATTCATGACTTTGAACAATAATTCAATGTTTATATTAATTCTTTTTTTTTTTAATTTTGTTCTTGTTATATATAACGATTTATTCTATTTTTTAAATTTAGATAGAAGGAACAAAACAATTTTTTCATTTCAAACCATTTTTTTCCTTTCTTTCACATTTCGTTTGGATACAAATAATAACGATAATAATTCTATAATATTTTTAATTATTTTTATTAATATTCAAACAAAACAAAAAACACGTTGTTAATCTCACAAAATAATCCAAAAATAGAAAATATTTTCCATTTCTATTTTTGTCTATGTATTTTTCTGAAAAAACAGAAGAAGGTTAATAATAAAAGTAAAACTGAAAAGATATAAGGAACAAAATAATTAACGAGATTCTATCCTATTATTACCTTTTAATTTTTCATATTATCATTTCAGAGATATAAAAAGAATGAAAGGAAAGAACTTTTATTGTTTAATGCAATCAATACCAATGAATCAATACTGTAATTCAAAAATATTTCCTTCTTTTGATCCTATTGATTCAACACCTATAGTCGATGAAAATGAACCATATCATTTAAAACTTTGCTTCTGTCCATTATGCCAAAAAGGTATAAGTGTATTATTAAAAGAAAGGTCAAGAAATGTTATTTCTTGGCAATATATTTGTCGAGTTATCTTCTATTGTTTATCTGTAATTCATAAAAAAAATGGATATTTCTCATTAAAATATGATGTTCATTGGTTTATTGTTGATCATTGGTACCTTTTTTCTCAATTGGGTCAATTTAGAACCAACCCAAATAAATGGAAAAAAGCTATTTTAGATGCTATGATCCATTGTAATTTATTTGAGTCTGGTAAATCTACTGTTAATAAAACTGGTGTTTGGAAATTACATAAATATGAAGCTCCATGGGAATGTACAGATTCAAATTGTTTTGAAATTAGTTCAACACAAAATGAAACTCCTTTTTCTTGTGAATATTCCCAAGATAATATTACTATTAAATCTAAAGATGAGAAGAAATTTGCTTTACCTTCTCTTTCATCTTCTTATAAATATTGTATGAATGACATTGAATCTTCTTTTACTTTATTACCAAATCTATCTGAAGGTTTAATTGAGAATATTAAATTAGAAAATACTGATAGTTTTATTCAAACCAATATGCAAAAGATATTTAATTAATAGCTATTACTTATTTCTTATTGATTGTTGTATTCTCAAAACCATTTTTTACATCTTTCCTAATAACTTGTAAATAAGTCTTTTATTAAATTGTTTAAAGGATTTTTCTTTTTTTTTAATTAAGTAAAAAAAAAATAAAAATAGTATTTATACAAAACTGAAATTTTATTCAATTACAAGGTGAGACAATCTTATTTAACATGATCAAATCTTGTTCGTTTAATGTTTCAAATTTAATTTCTATTTCACCTTCGTCTTTGTCTATTTTTAGATATTTTAATACTTCTTCTTGTTTAGCTCCTTCAACTTCCTCAAGTCTTTTACTTAACTCAATTTTTTCTTCAAATGAAAGTGGTATAACTCGTTCTTCTTCCATTTTTAGAGGAAGAATTCCTTGTTCTTCTTTTAGTTCTTCAATACTTTGTTTAAAGTCCATCCATTCTCTTTGGTCATTCCAATAATTATGTTCATCCTGATTAAAGATAACTTTGATAGACCTTCTGCAATCATATATCTCTTTAATTTGATCATCAAAATATCTCAATAATGTTGATGCAAATATATGAATTGTATTTCTTGGTGGATTATATTTCATAGCATTTTTAAAAACTAACCGTACATCATTAGCAAAATCATCAATATGTTCATAAATTCCATACCTAAATTTCTTTGTAATAGTATTTAAATCCATTGGATGTGTAATAACAACATAATAATCTGGTAAATTTTGTGCAATTGGATCAACTGGTGTTAAAAAAGGACTTGCTTCTGGTAAGAGTTTTAGGTGATTTAATATTTGTCTACATGGAAGAACTTCTTGGGATATTGGCTTTTTAATATTTGGTAACCGTTCTGGTTTATAAACAGGAATTCCTTGAGCATTCAGAGGCGTTGGTGTAGTAAGAAGAGTACTTTGTGATGTATTTTGTAAGACAGTAATTGGTTGTGTTTTTGGTTTTCTTCCTCTTCTTTTTATACCTTTTATGTCTTGAAGATTTTCGAAATTAGTAAGTTGTTCATCAATTCCTAATAATGCTTTATCAAGGTTTAAAGTTACTGTCATTTCTTCATTACCTAGACCTTTTCTTTTCTTAACCTTTTTTTCTTTTTTATCTTCTTGCACTTCAGAAATCTTACTCTTTTTTTGAACTTTTCTTTTTGAACTTTCGTTTTCAAATGTTTTAATTTTTTTAGAATCAACTGAATCATTTCCATCTAACTTTGGAGAAACTCTAATAACTTCTTCAGACACATTTAATGTTTCTTTCTTTTCTACATCATCACTTTTTTCAACAATCATTCTTTTTCTATTTCTTCTTTGTCTTACACTTTCTTTTTTTGCTACTTTTTCTACTTTTTTTCTTTCTTCTAAATGTCCAGGAAGTGCACGAATCTCATAGTGGTACTTCTTTTCTTGATTTTGTTTTAAAAAATATCCTCTATTCGATAATGCACTACACATGGCACACCCCCTCAATTTGTTAATATCAGTTTCAACTGCAAATACATCATCCATGTCTAATTCTTCAAGTTTGGATGTATCAACCATAACTATGGCTTTCTTTTTATTTGGTTTAGGCATTGTTAGTCGTGAGTGTCTAGTATGGCCTTGCATTCTTTCTAACATTTAATAGTTAAAACCCTTCACATTGCCTATTCTTTTTCTTTGAATCTAGTTATTCTATTTTTATGTCATATTTTTCTAGTTTCTTTGACTAATTCTATTTCTTTTCTAATTTTTTTTAATTTTTTACTATTCTTATTTCAAGTTCTTTTTTCCAAGTTGTAATTTTTTCGTTTCTCATTTTAATTTTTGATTTTTACTTTTTGTTTCATATTTTTGTCTTTTTTCTTTATTTATTCTAAAATAGATTCAATCCTTGAATCATATTTTTCTGAATAAATTTTCTCATTCTTTCTGATAACAGAATTTTGTTATTATAATATAAAGTCATTTTCAGAACAATTACTAATGTCTTGTATATTTCTTTACCTCTTTTTTTTAATAACTAGGATAAGACTATATTTAAAGTAATAGTAATAAGACTCTAACTAAGACCCTATCTTTTTTTTAACAATTTAGGTTAAAGAATAAATATTTCTCTTCTGTTTAATACGTACATTTCTAATATCTTTTTAATGTCCCCATTCTATAATTTTTTCCTTTATTTTTTTTTTCTTATTGTTGTTCGTTCATGCAACCAAGGTTTGGAATTTTGAGATGGCACTAAATTATATAAGTAGTAGTTATTTTCTTTATTTTAACCCAATAACATATAATTTCTTACAAAACAAAATCATCTTACCGTTTAGAAAGGTTTCTTTACCCAAGAATTAAACATATAACTTTATTGTTTTTTTTTTGTTTCGTTAATTGTATATTCTTTTCTTTAATAATAAAATTCTTATAAGATTTTGTTTCATTTATCCTTGATGAGAATGAATCTTTATTCATGAAAAGTTATTTATTTGACTCTCAAAGTTTTAGTCATACTTCTCTTTTTAAAAAATAAATTTTATTCATATAAATTCTATATGTTAATGAGTTTAGAAAGTTATGTTCTTTTTTGGCATTATTTGTGAGTATGTTTGAGGTGTTTTATTATTTGATTATTTTTTATTCAAATGTTAGAATTTTTAGTTCATATTATTTATACCAAAACGTCAATCTTTTTAAAATAGCAAAAACTTCTAAAATAATAAAAAGAAATGTGTTATATAAAACATAATATTTAATACAGAGTTTTCTGTGAGATTAAAGGTTGAGAATATCTAATGAAGTAATTTAACCAAGAACTAATACAAAGTAATGAAGTGTTTAGTGTCAATGGATTAGAAGAGAGTTTAAAGTGTTCATTTATAAATTCAGTCATATTTATAACATCATCCCAAATTGAAGCAGAATAAAGACTTGCTTTAATTTCTTTACGATCTTTTTCACAGTTAAAAGCAAATGTTCCATACTTAAAAGTAAATAATTCATCAGCAAGAAATTGAAGAAGTTTATCATTAAATTCAAATGAGTATGGATTTTGTTTTAATAATACATGAACACAATGAAGAAATTGAAGAAAAATTGGAGATGTATTTGTTGTATCATGTGTGATTCCACTTCTTGTTTGAAATTGATGACCAAAAGATAACCAATCTTTTTCAATCAATACAGCAAATCCTGAAATGGTTCTATAAAATGGATCAAGCATTAGTTCAACTAAACTACATATTTGACTTGTTCTATCCCATCCATCAGAGCAATGAACTAAAACTGATTTGTTTTCTAACATATTCGAAACAGTTTGTGTTGATTGTAATAATATTTGTATATATTTTATCCATTCACTTTTATATATTATAGGTAATATCGACATCGTTTCGTCTTGTGTTAAAAAAATATCATAGCACTCATTAAATGCTTCTTTAACACGATGGATATTTGGAATATTAAGAAATTCTATTGAACAAAAAGTATATTCTGATATTGATTCAAACCCAGCTTGTTTAAATGCTTTATTTCCTAATGCAGAGTAATAATCTCTACAATCATATATTTGAATATAACTACCTCCACCTTCTCTATACAATAATGTAACATCTTCATCTGATTTTCCTGTAAAACCTGTTTTAGGTTGACTGGATCGAAGTAAAACTTTTCTTGTTTGTGGATGAATCCAAGTTAATACTGGTATTCTTCCATTAGTTCTAAATTCAGAAGATGCCATTAATGTACTTTTATGAATATCCATTGGAACTATTAACTGAGTTGGGTATGTGTTGCATATTTCGTACTTACTATTATATTCACATACCTTCCATTCTCCCTCTAGTCTCATCCTTGAAAATTCATTATAAATATTATACGAACTCCAACCATGTTTTCCACCAACTCCTCTCATCACAAAATCAATTGGACAATACGTCTCAATCATTTGTCGGATCATTTGAACAAATGAAGTACATGGAGTACTTGGCTCATATGCTGATAATGTAATAATTTGACAGTCTTTAAAATAGAATGTATAACAAACTCCATTATGTTCGGTGATTTTAATTTTTAATAAACAAAAGAATGGAAATGTCATACATTCTTCTGTTGAATGAAAATATAAGATAAGTCTATGGTTAGTAATATAAATAGACGTGTGTATTTTTTCAAAGATAAATCCTTTGTGTTCATTTTTAATTATTTCTCCTTCTAATAAAGGTAAATGAATTATTTTTTCTACAGTTGTTGATGGAGAATAATTTGTTGATGGATTAAAATGTTCTTCAATAGACTTAGTTAAAATTTGGACTCGTTGATTAGGTTCATATGAATTATTTTGTGAATTCAATCTTGTCACTGAGTTATTTATGAAGTTATTTGTTTCAGTGCAATAATAATCATCAATAGGAAATTGTAAAGGATCATTCATTATTTATTATGGACTATCTTTTTAAGTTCTTTTGATTTTTAGTTTTTATTATTTACTTCAAATCATCTCTATGGAAACTATAATTTTAATTAAATTTGATGTTATTATCATCTTTGAGTAATTCTCTTTCTATTTTTGATGTCTAAAATTATCATTTAAGTAATGACTAGATGGAATGAAGTACATATGAATTAGATTAAATTCTTTTAGTATTTAAATTAAATATCCTTTTAATTAGTAATAATACAAGAGTATTTGTAAAATTTAGAATAAACACAAACACATTTTTGATGTATTGCTAACTTTTGATATTTTTTTATAATCAAACATCAAACTTATTTTGTTATTTTAAAAAGACATAATTAACAGAGTCATGTCTTTCTTTTTTTTTTCTTTATTTAATTTAAAAGTGTCTTATCACTTTATCATGAAGTATAACAAACATTTTCCTAAATAGTATGTCAAGTATATTTATGAACTATTTGATCAACCTATCCATTTTCTGTAAACTCTATTATTATTAACTCTGTTTGTTCAGTTGTTATAATAACAACATTTTGGAAAAGTTAACTTGGTTTATTACTCATTCTATAAGAAGCAATAAAAAATGATTTTTCAGTCATTTGTAAAATCCAAATCTTATTTTATTTATTAAAAAGTCACACTAAGATTCGTTTTGAATGTTTAAAATAGTAATATTATATACAAAAGAGAATGTATTATTATTTACTTTGGAAATTATTTCAGAGAGAAGAACATTAGATTAACAAAAATAATTTCTTCTTATTACCTATTCATACAAATAAACTTTTTAATAGGAAATTTTTAGAGAATAAAACAAAAAAAATAATTAATTTTTGTTATTTTTTTCTCTTTTTGAAGCATTTATTTAAGTGAGTGAAAAAGTGAAAAAAAGACAACTTAAATTGAACAAGATTGAAATGTTCATCGAGGAAGTACTAATTGATGGGTTTAAATCTTATGCTAGAAAAACAACAATAGGGAAATTTGATAGTAAGTTTAATGCTATTACTGGATTAAATGGTTCAGGAAAATCAAATATATTAGACGCTATTTGTTTTGTAATGGGTATTCAGAATTTATCATTAGTTCGTGTACAAACCTTACAAGAATTAATATATAAGTCTGGACAATGTGGTGTCACAAAAGCCACTGTTACAATTGTTTTTAATAATAATGACAAAGCAAATAGTCCTACGGGTTATGAAGGGTATGATCAAATCACTGTTGCAAGACAAATTACTGTTACAGGAAAAAATAAGTATATGTTAAATGGAAAAGTATTACCACAATCCCATATTTTAACATTTTTCAGAGCAATTGGATTGAATGTCAACAATCCTCACTTTCTTATAATGCAGGGAAAAGTTGTTAAAGTACTTAACATGAAACCGATGGAAATCTTAGCCATGGTGGAAGAAGTCACTGGAACTAAAATGTATGAGACAAAACGAGCAGAAGCAGTAAAGGTTTTAGAAAAAAAAGATTCTAAATTAAAGGAAATAGATGACATCCTCAGAGAAGAAATCACTCCATCAAGAGAAAAATTGAAGAAAGATGCAGAAGCTTTAGTAAACTTAAGAAATAAGAAAACAGCCTCTGAGAATTTGGAAATGAAGATTCATGCCTTTGATTATTATCGAGCAGAAAAAAAATTTAAAGACTTAAATGAAGAAATCAAAATTTTAGAGGGTGAAATTTCAAACAATGAAAAAATAATTGAAAAGATGAGAGATGAAATTGATGGAATGGCTGAAGATTTAGGAGAACAACTTTTGAATACTGATGAAAAGGAAAAAGAGGCAACAAAAATTGATGAAGAAATTGAAGTCATGAAAACAAGAAATGACGCTAGTAAAGAACGAGAAAAAAGCCTCAATAACAAAATTGAAAAAATTAAGAGAGATATTAAAAGAGTTGAAGAAGATGAAGGAGAAAATGATGAACGATTAATTAGAGAAAAGGAATGGATAGAAAAGAGGGTTGAAGAATTAGAACTAAGACTAGGAAAAATGAATGGATTAAGTCAATCAGAAGATGTCATTGGAGGAATTACTATTGCAATGAAAAAGGTTCGTAAAGAATGTGAAGATCTCATTCGACAAAAACAAAAACCAATTCCAGGCAAAGTAAATAAAGAAGAAGTTGAATCTACAATAAAAGAAATTCTTAATGAAGAAAAAAATTTAGAGTACCAATGCAATAATTGGAATGGTTCAAATGAAGTTGAATCTGAATTATATGATTTGGAACGAGACCTTGAGGCAAAAAGAAGAAAATTTGAAGAGGCAAACAGAAAAATGAATTTCAGTTTTAGGTATTCTCTACCAAGTGCTGACTTTGATAGAAATCGTGTAAAAGGTCTTATAGTCACTTTGTTTACTCCAAAAGAAAATAAGTATTCTACAGCACTTGAGATTGCAGCAGGACCAAAAATTTTTCATGTTGTTGTTGATAGTGATATTACCGCTTCACTATTGGTTGAAAAAAAATGTTTAAAAAAACGAATGACATTCATCCCATTAAATAAGATTGCACCACAAATGCCAAATTTGAATCAAATTAAACAAGCAAAAGAAATTGGAGGAAATAAGATTCAATATGCTTTAGATGTAGTTCAATGTGAACCAGAATTTATTCCAATCATGAAATATGTTTTTGGAAATGTTCTTATTGCAGAGGATGCTGAAACTGCAAAAAAGGTTTGTTTTAACCCAAAGGTCATGATGAAAACAGTTACAGTATCAGGTGATTTGTATGATCCATCTGGTATTTTAACAGGAGGTAGTAAACCTAAGAGTTCAGGCTTTTTGGATGAAATTAGAAGACAAAATGGATTGAAAAGAGAATGGGAAGATTGCCAAAAACTGATAGAAGAAAAGAAAACACAACTCGCTCAATTCCAAGAGATAAAAAGAATAAGAGAAAATTTACAATTTGCAAGAGAACGCAGAAAGAAGGCAGAGTATGAGCTTGAAGAATTAGATAGGATGAATGAAGAAAGAGAAAGAATGATAAAACAAAGAGAAAAATTGGAACGAATGATCCAAGAAAAGGAAAAAGAATTAGCCGACCTTACTAATAGAAAAGAAGAAGCAATAAACGAGAGAAAAAGAATGGAAGGGGGGCAAGGAGAAGCTGTTAAAAAAGAGCTACAAAATAAAATCGAAGAAGAAAAAGGAAAATTAGATAAAATAAGCAAAGAAATTAAAAGAGCAGAAGAACAAACTCGAAAAAGAGAAATTGAAAAGATGAAGATAGAAGATTGGGAAAAGGAGAAGGCAACGCATGAAAAGGAACTAAGTAATATTCTCTTGGAACGTGAGGATATCAAACATGAAATTGAAGTAAAAGAAAAGAGACTTGAACAACTCAAAAGAGAAATTAAAGAAATTAAAATAGCAAATTCAGAGAAAGTTAGGAGAGTAAAAGAAATGAATGAACAAAAACAACTCAAGGGAAAAAAGGTTGGAGAAAAAGAAAATGAGCTTAAAAGAATTACAAAAGAGAAAGAAAAGAAAGAAGAAGAGATAAAAAATATTGGCGAGACAATAAGAGTATTAGAAAAGAAATACCTTTGGATTAAAACGGAGAAAAAACAGTTTAATAAAAAAGGAGGTATTTTTGATTTTAGTACCTTTAATATCAATTCAGCAAGAAAAGAGTTAGCAGAAATAGGTAAAGAACAAATAGAAATTGAAAGAAGTGTAAATAAACAAGTTGTGCTACACCAACAAAAAGTTGAAGATGAATATAAAGACTTAATGACTAGAAAACATATTATTGAAACAGACAAAGACAAAATTGTTAAAGTAATCAATGACTTGGATGAAAAAATGAAAGATGCTATACAAGAGGCATATGAATTTGTCAATGTTAAATTTGGATCGATTTTTAGCTCATTACATCCAGGAGCATCTGCAAAATTAGTTCCTTATGATGGACGTTCTATTTTCAATGGAATAGAAGCACGAGTCAGATTAGGAGATATGTGGAAAGAGTCATTAATAGAATTGTCTGGTGGACAAAAGTCATTATTAGCACTGTCACTTATTCTTGCTATTTTATTGTACAAACCATCACCACTTTATATTCTTGATGAAGTTGATGCTGCTTTGGATGTATCTAATACACAAAATTTTGGAGGTATGTTGAGAGAACATTTTAAAGCATCACAATTTATTGTTGTATCGTTAAAATCTGGAATGTTTGATAATGCTAACATTTTGTTTAATACCAAAGTT